>NW_012123487.1:363400-410238 GCF_000951035.1 Colobus angolensis palliatus
TTTTTTTTTTTTTTTTTTTGCAAACTCAGTAAACCTCTTATTATACTTGTATGCGAGGGAGAAAAGCACACTTAGGAATTAAAAGTTACGTTGTCTTATGAAAAATATACGGAGCCCTGCTTTAGACAATGCTGTTAAACTTATCAGTGGTTTCCCTTTTTCTTGGACATGCTATACCCTATAGCCCTTGGGTCCTGATAGAAAGTGTCACCACACTTATTTTCTATTACAACATACATGTGTCCCTTTGTAGAATGTCTTCTGGTTTTTGAAATGGCTCCTTATCATGCATCCTTTGTTAATCATCTGTTGAATTTTGTTGGGCCAATAGACAATGGGCACCTTGCAGTCACTAAAAGACAGGGATTGCTGGTGATAATGGCATGACCACAACCAGACACTTCTCCCTTGTCCTGCTCCGTAACTGTCTCACCCACTCTCCTGAACCGGGATGCTACTCGAAAACCAAATGCAGTGTTCTCCCACAGGCCTGTTCTCATGAGTTACGGTAAGAAAACACAAAAGGAAGATGACATACATCCTGGTTTTAAATAAGAAAGGAAGAAAATGCCAATACTGATATTATTCAAACATCATAGAACATGAAGAAGGACAGATTGTTGAAGAGAGCAATCAGGAAATTCCAAATATTGTCCTTCATCAACTCAAATGCCAGAGCCTTTGACCTTGAGCACTGAGAAGCTCACTCTGAGTTATGCCTGTTGAAAATCCCTCAGAGGTTCCCTCACCCACAGGGTAAGCACCAAGGGCTTTAATCGGGCACACATGAGTGGTGTCTGTGACCTGAGTTCAACTCTGTTTCTTGTCACTCCTTGACCATTTGTGTAAACTTTTCAGAGACCCCACATATCCCAGGCTATTTTCCCTTCTGGACCTTTGCTTAGGTTCTGCCATCTGTCTAGAATCCCCTGAACTGCCGTCCGCTGGCTAACGTCGGATCCTGTAATAACCATTCTCCCAGACCTTCCTTTGCTTCTCTTCACTCCCATAATATCTTGCACATGGGCTTCTCATTCCAGTGAGATGAATTCCTTACCACTGCCTATTAAATTGTATGCTTCCTTGAAACACTGTGAGGTCTCCAAAGTCAAGGACTATGTCTTATTCATCTACACACTCTGAAGCCTGTATAGCCTCTGTTATATACTAGGAGTTTAGTAAATACGGGTTGAATAAGTCCCCAAAGTCAAGGACTGTGTCTTATTCATCTATATACTCTGAAGCCCTGTACAGCCTCTGGCATATACTAGGAGCTTAGTAAATAAGGGTTGAATAAGTCCCCAAAGTCAAGGACTGTGTCTTATTCATCTATATACTCTGAAGCCCTGTATAGCCTCTGGTACATACTAGGAGCTTAGTAAATGTGGGTTGAATAAGTAAATTATCTTTACAGGCTTCAAGTCCTTATGATAACTGTATCTTCAAATATCAATTAAGAGGAAAAACTGAGACATACAGCATTAGCCTAATGTGTTGGTTATGTTACCTTGAACAAGATACTTTTCCTTAGAAGCTCTAATTTCCTAATCTGTACAATGGGTACAATATTACCCACCTCAAAGAGGTGTAACAATTAAATAAGAAAATGCCTAGAAAGATGCTTAGCCAAGCTACTAACATATAATAAGAATTAAATGAATGTTAGGTACTACAAATGATTAATGTGAAAAATGAATGTTAGGTACTATAAATGATTAATGTGAAAAATGAATGTTAGGTACTACAAATGATTAATGTGAAGTTATCCCTTTGACTATTCCTTTGGAAACCAACAAGAGGTAAATTTTCATAATCATTTGTTGTTTGTTCTTGCTGGGGTAATTTTTTGTCTCTTTTTGAGAGTTTTGCTGTTTGGTGTTACCCTTTTATATGAATCACGCTTACCCCTTCCTCAATTTTCTCCCTCTCTGTATTACAAGAAATAGCCAATAAAGAAATAGCCAATAATTCAGGTGCCCAATACTTCAGGGTTGAGTAACTTACCACACATTGAGTCAACAGGGATTCTAATTTAGAACCATATCAACAGATATCATCCTCTGTAAATATTTCAAAAATTGATGGACATGACTGTTTTCACTATTCCAAATTACCATATGTGTCCATCACTCAAATTTGTTTCCATTCTCAAATAAGCTCTGTGATGTTATTCCTGAAAAGAAAGGAACCACAAATCCAAATTTCCATATACATCAGTTTTAGTCATTCTCATTTCCATCAAGATTTGGCAAGGGAAGGGGAGGTTTATAAACTGATGATAGGAGTAAATTATGCATAATCCCATAGGTCAGCAATGTCTTAAAGCATGTTAAAAACTAAAGGTCAAATCCCCAAAAGTCAAAGTTATTTACCAAAGGCAGCAATCTTATTTTACTTCTGTTAAGACCACAAACACTCTTATTTCCCAAAAGGTCTTGAAGATTTGCTTGTATCGTAAGTAGAATTGGAAATAAAGCTAACTTTGGTCCTCTACTAATTGCAGACCACCCTGCTGTTTGTGGCAGGGTGGTCTCTTCCTCGTGCCACAGATACACCAGGCTCATTTCCATTTTCTCGCTTTCACTCAAATTTTTTCCATCCTCTAAACGACAATTCTCTCAGTTCAAATCCTGGGCTGCACCATTTATTAGCTCTGCGATCTTGGAAAATATATTTAACATTCTCTAAACCTCAATATCCTTATCTATAAAATGTAGATGTTAATAAAAATAGTATCTATCTCAAACGGTTGTCATCATGATTAAATTGGACAGTGATTTAATTTTTTAGCTCCTTTCCTGGCATTACATAGCATACACTTCATGACCAAAGATATTGTTGCTGCTGTTATTCTGCCCCTTCTATTCCACCCACCTACAAAGGTCTACCCTGTACTTCTTACAGGTAGTTTCTCTCTTCACTGTGTGTACTATATGAGTTGCACTCAGCACTTGATTTTTTTTTTTTTTTTTTTTTTTAGCACTTGATTATATATATATAGGTGACCCGTGAACAACAAGGATTTGAACTTACAGGTACACTTACACCTGGATTTTCTTCCTCCTCTGCCAACCCTGAGACAGAAAGACCAACCCTTCCTCTTCTTCCTCCTCTTCTGCCTACTCAGTGTGAAGATGAAAAGGAGGAACACCTTTTTGATAACCCTCTTCCACTTAATGAATAGTAAATATATTTTCTCTTCTTTATGATTTTCTTAATAACATTTCTTTATCTCTAGCTTGCTGTATTATAAGGACACAGCATATAATACATCTCCAACATAAAAAATATGTGTTAATTGACTGTTTATGTTATAGGTAAGGCTTCTGATTAACAGTGGGCTATTGGTTAAGTTTAGGGAAGTCAAAAGTTTTCTTGTCTTTTTTTTTTTTTTTTTTTTTTTGAGATAAGAGTCTCACTCTATCACCCAGGCTGGAGTGCAGTGGTGCAATCTCAGCTCACTGCAACCTCTGCCTCCTGGGTTCAAGCCGATTCTCCTGCCTCTGCCTCCCGAGTAGCTGGGATTACAGGCACATGCCACCACACTGGCTGATTTTTGTATTTTTATTAAAGACAGGGTTTCATGATGTTGGCCAAGCTGTTCTCAAACTCCTGACCTCAGATGACCCACTCACCTCGGCCTCCCAAAATGCTGGGATTACAGACATGAGCCATTGCACCCAGCCGAGTCAAAAGTTTTATACAGATTTATTTTACCGCATGGGGGTTCAGCACCCTTAACTCCCACATTATTCAAGGGTTAATCCGTATCTTCTTCATACCATAGTAAATGCCAGTACTCTGTTCTCCTCCTTTTAGGCACACAAGGGAATTTTCCTTTCCCACCCTTCCTGCCATTTGGGGTGGGGGAAGCCCACAGGAGTAGTTCTGGCCAATGAGTTGTAGTCAAAAGTGACATATCACTTACAGGCTATGACATTTAATTGCTGGTGAGAGACCCTCTAGAGCCCTTTCCCCAGCCCCAGTCATCAATCCTGGAAGCATCTGTTGAGACAAGGCCCCTATCGGCCTAGATGCTAAGTGACTATGATAAGCAGAATCTACACTACTCCAACAATAAAATGAATGAACTACTGATACATACAATAATGTGGATGAATCACAAAAACACGTTAACTGAAAGAAGCTAGACAGAAAAGAGTATATTCTGTATGACTGCATTTCTATGAACTTGTGGAACAGATAAAATGAATCTATGGTGACAGAAATCTGTAGCACTGGATCAGTGGTTGCATAGGGCAGAGGATGGGGGCGTACTGTGAAAGGATACCAGGAGAATTTTTTGGGTGATAGAAATGATCTATGTATAGATTATGGTGATTTGTCATAACTCATGGGACTGTATTCTTAAAATAAATCCAGTTCATTGTATGTAAATTCTACTTCAATAGAGTGATTTAAAAACAAACCAAACAAAACAAAAATAAGCAGAATCTCCCCCGATAATTCTTGCTGGATTTGAAATTTAATAAGAAATAAACCCTGTTTTTTTAAGTTTCTGAGACTAGAAAGGAAAGTTGTTTGTTACTGCAGCCTATCCTAACTAACATGTATACACTGATTTTATCCTCTTGACCAGAATGTAAACTTTTTGTGGAGGAGCAAAGTCTTACCCCTTCTTTTTACCCCACAGCACTAATCACAGGCCTAGATACACAGTATCTTCTACCTGACTTGGGTCAACCTACAAATTTCAACATTGCAACTGAGATCCAAAAGGAAAAATGCTCCCAGAAACCAGTTTCTAGTCACTAAGATGGAAATGTGTTAAACTAAATAGCAAAAAAAAAAAAAAAAAAAAAAAAAAAAAAAAAAAAAAAAAACAAAAAAAAACACTTAAGCAGGATCCTAACTCCTATATTCAGGTTTCTTTCAAGACAGATTCTGAGAGTATCTAATGGCAAATCCCCAAAACCAGGTATGGTAGAGCTGTAAACAAAGCTGAAGTAGGTCATGTGACTCAGGGAAGCATGGACTGAAGATGTTACTATCAGGAAAGAAAGTTCAGGAGTGGTTGCAAAGATAAGAACATCAAGGCATCGTTTCTTGAGATCAACTCTTCAAGAGGACATCTGCCTAAGAAAAAGGACCATTTGGTCATTAGAAAACTGCAAATCAAAACCACAATGAGATACCATCTCACACCAGTTAGAATGGCAATTATTAAAAAGTCAGGAAACAACAGATGCTGGCAAGGCTGTGGAGAAATAGGCACACTTTTACACTGTTGGTGGGAGTGTAAATTAGTTCAACCATTGTGGAAGACAGTGTGGCGATTCCTCAAGGATCTAGAACCAGAAATACCATTTGACCCAGCAATTCCATTACTGGGTATATACCCAAAGGATTATAAATCATTCTACGCTAAAGACACATGCACACGTATGTTTACTGTAGCACTGTTTACAATAGCAAAGACTTGGAACCAGCCCAAATGCCCACCAATGATAGACTGGATAAAGAAAATGTGGCACATATACACCATGGAATGCTATGCAGCCATGAAAAAAAGAATGAGTTCATGTCCTTTTCAGGGACATGGATGAAGCTGGAAGCCATCATTCTCAGCAAACTAACACAGGAACAGAATACCAAACACGGCATGTTCTCACTCATAATTGGGACTTGAATAATCAGAACATATGGACACAGGGAGGGGAACATCACACACCAGGGCCTGCCTGGAGGTGGGGGGAAAGGGTAGGGAGAGAATTAGGACAAATACCTAATGCATATGGGGCTTAAAACCTAGATGACGGGTTGATGGGTGCAGCAAACCAACATTACAGGTATACCTATGTAACAAACCTGCGCATTCTGCACATGTATCCCAGAACTTAAAGTAAAATATTAAAAAAAAAAAAGAAAAGGACCATTTGCTTAATCTCTTAATGATATTTCTGATGCTGTTCAGTATATCTACAAAATAATTGTTTGGCCCAAGAAGATCATGGGTTTCCTGGAGAAAATAACATGACAGTTATGGACAAGATAAAACAGTTCAGATAACCCAGAGGTTATCTTGTTTTCTAGGTTATGTGCTAATGGCAGGCCTGATAATGTCCCACACCAATATCCCACTCCTGAGTGGGGATGAGTCATACACCAAGGCTTAGTAGGGTGATTTCAGACAGCTACAAACAAGGTAAGAGAGGGCTGACAGCCAGATGAGAGGAGACTGAGGATCATCTAAGTATGTTTCAAATTAAAAGAAAACGCACATAAATAAAGTTCTCCTCCAAAGGTTCCCAGACTTAGTAGACAATCAGAATCAATAGGCACGTTTCTCTTTTTAGAGACAGGGTCTCACTCTATTGCCTAGACTGGAGTGCAACGGCACAATCGTGGTTCACTGGACTCTCCAATTCCTGAGCTCAAGTGCTCCTCCCACCTCAGCCTCCAGAGTAGCTGGGACTACAGGTGCACATCACTGTATCTGGCTATTTTTTTTTTTTTTTTTAACGGAGTCTCACTCTGTCACCAGGCTAGAGTGCGGTGGCACGATCTTGGCTCACTGCAACCTCTGCCTCCCGGGTTCAAGCAATTCTCCTGCCTCGGCCTCCTGAGTAGTTGGGACGACAGGCACACACCACCACGCCCAGGTAATTTTTGTATTTTTAGTAGAGACAGGATTTCACCAGGTTGACCAAGATAGTCTCAATCTCTTGACCTTGCGATCCACCTGCCTTGGCCTCCCAAAGTGCTGGGATTACAGGTATGAGCCACTGCGTCCAGTCTAACTGGCTATTTTTTAATATTTTTTTGTATATACAGGGTCTCACTATGTTGCCCAGGCCGATCTCAAACTCCTGGCCTCATGCAATCCTCCCATACAGGCACATTTTTAAGAATATAGATTACCAGGTAGCATCCCAAACTGACATACTCAGAATCTCCTGGGATAAGATAGAGGCTGAGACTACATGTTATTAATAATATTGTCAGTTAAGTTTGATGATCAGTTCGATCTGGGGAACCTCAACTGTATTTTCCTGGAAAAGAATCATTCCTTCTGCAGCTGGGGATATTCTAGATCCCAGAGAGAAAATCAAGGTGCTGCCCAACCTGTAAAGAAAGGCACCTGGAAACCTGGGAGAATAACGGGAGGCGCTGGTAGGAACTGTTTCAACTTTCCCTCTTGCCATTGGAGACCCAAGAACTATGAGGAAGTAGGGACTCCAAGGAAACCTGGGTGGTCCCCACCTTGTTTTAATTCCGTAACTCCACTGTCAGGTGTTTTCCTGAGGGACAGAGCCTCTATGCAGTTACTGACAAACCTGAGAGGCATCCCTGGGAGTCTTTCAGCCTTCCATACTCTGTCATTTTACCTGCATCAGGAGAAATTTCAAGGCAACGTAAATAATGTATATCTTTTCTTTAAAAATCAGTGTAAATATTTCATAAACTGTGCAGTAAATAATAAATACATTTGGAAAAAAACAATATAAAATTTGATAGTTTGCAGAGCAACTGTTAAGCCTAGAATTACATATGAATGTTCAAAAAAATCCAATAAATCCTAAATTACATACAAATGGTTGAAAAGTGACCCAAACACAGTCATGGATTCAGTTTTAAAAATTGCTGTGTTTCTCTCTTCACCAGAGGAGTGTTAAATCAAGATGCCACAGTCTGTAACTGCCAGCTTGGGAATCATCTGAAATTTTGGTAACTCCCAAGTGCCTATACCTTCTGATAATACTTGGCTTGCATCTTAAAATAATAAAAACATCCTCTACCTATGAGAGAAATTCAGAAATACCATGCTATGCAGCTGCTGCTCTTAAGGCAAACAATGGTTGCTCCATAGAAAGATTGAATAATAAACATCAAATGCCTCTTGCAAACCAGGCACGTAAAAGTTTTCAGACCCATCATCGGTGGGTCGAATTTGGAGGAGGAAGCTTCAAGCAGTTAATTTTTTTTTTTTTTTTAAGGAAATCAGGGACTTGCTTTATATTCATAAAATAATCAATCCCTTCTGCCGCTGGCTCCTGGTCCTTGATCTGTTCCACCTTCACATTTCTGTGCTCTTCTATAATGATACAGAACTCCACACAAGTTCATCTGTGTCCTCTTCCATTCTATTAATTCCTGCCGTGTATGCCCATCGAGACTCAGTCCCAGGAGGGCTCCCCTGGGAGATCATTCTCACTGAAACTTGCATGTGCCTCTATTGTAGCATGTGTCCTAGAGAATTCAAAGAGGGGTTTACATTATTCACTACCATATCCTGGAACCTAGAAGAGTGCCTGGCACATAGTCAACTCCATAAATATTTGTTGAACAAATGAATGAAGGGATGCATGCATCTCTGTCTTACCTAGTGACAAAGGACATTTTTTTGTTTGTTTTGTTTTTTGTTTTGTTTTGTTTTTTGAGACAGAGTCTCTCTCACTCTTTCACCCAGGCTAGAGGACAGTGGTGTGGTCTCGACTCACTGCAACTTCTGCCTCCCGGGTTCAAGCAATTCTCCCGCCTCAGCCACAGGCACACATCACCATTCCCAGCTAAGTTTTTGTATTTTTAGCACAGACAGCATTTCACCATGTTGGCCAGGCTGGTCTCAAACTCCTGACCTCAGATGACCCACCAGCCTCAGCCTCCCAAAGTGCTGAGACTACAAGTGTGAGCCGCGGCGCCCGGCCCGAGCACAGTATTTTTATACATCATGTTCTCAGAGCCTGTTCCAGCACCTCACACAGAGTAGGTGTCCAATAAAGATATCTTGAGTAGACAAACAGACCTAACCAGGTAATGTGTCAGTGCATTGTGACGGTAGATGCAGCGTGCAAAAGAGAAAGAAAGAGGGAGAGAAGAAATAGGGATGTGTCAAACTCCAGCTTCACTCTTCCTATTGAAATATACACACCCCTGGGGAAGATTAATAGGCACATGCCTTAGTAAAGGGTTATGAGAAGCAGGAAGGGAACATTTTATTTTCAAAAATAAATCTCTATAAGTTTTAAAAATCTTTCTGGTTACACCCACATAGTATTTATATAGTAGATACTTCTAAGAAGCTCAAAGCACAGCCATGTTTGGTACATTGGATTTTGAATCAACCCACTCCTGTGTGGTTAGTTGGTAGAGGTCATTTATTCCTCTCATTTTCCCCTTGAAGGAAGCAAAGGCAAATTAAAGAAAAAGTTCTAAAGACTTGTCCAGAGGTCCTCAAACATGCAACAGTGGATCCAGCATCCTTGCCACAGCCCTTTGGAGCACATTGCCCCAAAACGTTAGGTGCGTAAGTCTGGTATTAAGCAGCTCCAGCTGTCCATTATCTACTAATCAACAAAAGTTCATGGAGTCGTAGCTCTTTGGACAGTGTGGTATAAGCTGAGAGATCTGTGCAGTGTATGTAGGTGTTCCAACACATCCTATTATTTGGAGGTAAAGAAAATTTTCAGTTAGGTTCAGTAAGGAGTGGTGTAAGGGAGTCACTCAGGTTTAGAATTCTTTAAGTGTTTTAGCTTTTTGTAATAAAACGCACCCGAGGACATTGACAGGGAGAGGCAACCAGAGAAAAATAAGATATGGTTTCTGACTTCATGGAGCAAAGAATCTAGCTGACTAATAGGATAATAGGCTAATACAATAATCTAGTTAAAGAATCTAGCTGACAAGACAAGTACTCAGGAAATGCTTAAATTTTAATGCATAGCATTAGATGGCAGGTTTAATTAAATGAAAGAAATAATGCATCATTTAGGGTTCTGTTTGTTGCATGAAACAGTGACTGAAGCAGAAAAGAAACTTAAGTGTAAGCATATGGAGTATCATGGGATAGAAAAGAAGGCTGAAGAGGCATGAAGCCTCAAAATGAATTAATAGTTATTTGTGTCTTCCAATATTTTATTCAAGATTCAAAGTCTCAGTGGAAAGAGTCCAATGGGCTGGTCCCTTTGGCCATACTGGGGCAATAATAGGAAGCATCTAATGGAAAAGACCTGTATGGATTTCTCAGCCTCTCACATAGGAGGGCAGAGCTTCTGGGTTTATCATTTCTCTGCAACTCCACCCACTGAGTAATTCCCCCAAAGGGCACTGAGGTGCTATCAGGAGGGAGGAATGCAAGAAGGGCAGCCAAAACACGGCAAATGCTCTTTACCATGAAAGAAATTCAGCAGAGGGGGAAATCTCTGGACATGAATCAGAGAAGAATCATGGAGGAGGTGGGACTTAAGGTTGGTAGATGTGTTTCCAGCACTTAATTAGATGGAGCAAGAAGAAAACTTATGACTAATATGGGAAGAGGTGAGGTTGGGACAGTAGATAATGCTGTCAAATAATAAAGTTCATTGGACTTAAATAGTAATAATAATTTTGTGTGTGTGTGTGAGATGGAGTCTTGCTCTGTTGCCCAGGCTGGAGTGCAGTGGCATGATCTCGGCTCACTGCAAGCTCCGCCTCCCAAGTTCAAGCAATTCTCCTGCCTCAGCCTCCCAAGTAGCTGGGATTATAGGCACACACCACCATGCCCAGCTAATTTTTTGTGATTTTTTAGTAGAGACGGGGTTTCACCATGCTGGCCAGGCTGGTCTCAAACTCCTGACCTCAAGTGATTTGCCCGCCTCGGCCTCCCAAAGTGCTGGGATTATAGGCATGAGCCACTTTTCTTGGCCAATAAATACATTAAAAAAAAAAAAATGTACAATACAAGTTTATTTGGTTGCCAAGCAAGAAAATATACTCCAGTGAAGAAATGTACTAAACTAGGTGAAAGGTAAAATTTGGGAATTTTAAGTTTGACTATTCCATATCCAAAATGCTTGCGATCAGAAGTGTTTCAGATTTTGAATGTTTTTAGATTTTGGAATATTTGCATTAGACTTGCTGATCAAGCATCCTAAATCCAAAAATCTAAAATCCTAAATGTTCCAATGAGCATATCCCTTGAGCATGATATTAGTGCTCAAAACATTTTGGATTTTTGAGCATTTTAGTTTTTCATTTTTACATTTGGGATGTTCAACCTGTATTTGCAAATGAGTTGATAGTGATTACATCAATCTTGCTCTCTGCACAATGTGGAATGAGGCAATAGAGCTGTGCAGCGTACATGAGTGTCCCAACACGTCCTATTGTTTGTAGGCAAAGAAAGTTTTCAGTAAGGACTGACGTAAGGGAGTCACTTAGGTTCAAAGTTCTTTAATTGTTTTAGCTAGTTGTAATAAAATGCAGCATTCCTTTTTGGTATCTCTTGGGTAGGAGGAAAACTTGCCTTTTAGAGTGCTTGGCTACAGTTTTAATCACATATAAGAATAATAATGTGTATATGTGCATAACAAATAAACTTTAAACTTTAATGTTTACCAATTCTTTCAGAAATGTTAGCACAACTGAGCCTCACCAAACTTCTATGCCATATCTATGACCTCTGTTTCTGTTTTCATTCTACAGAAAAGAGCCAAGTTCAGAGAGGAAAATGACTTGCCCAAGATAGCAACCAGGGTCAGTCAGCTGACTACATATTTCTTTTTCCAAGGCATGCTTCATAAGGAGGCGCAAAATATTGCACCACATATGAATTTTAGTAATCCATGCTTTTCTAAGATCTAGATGAAATTAAATAACCTAATAAACAGTTATATATATTTTCAAGATAAAGATAAAATTCCTCTGATTAAAAAACTAATAACAACAGCTCTTTTAATGGGAGAAAGAATTACGGAGAGCATGTGTCATCAGGTATCAAATATTTACTCAGTGCTTCACTTTGGGCAAACTCTCCTCCAAGACAAGCCAGGGCCCACGGCCGAGAACCTGCGGAAAACCATGAGAGTCGGACTGGATGGAGAAATGAGAAAGAGGAATGACTGGCCTGCAACCAGAGTTTTAAGGGCAAGGAATCCAAAGGATTTCATTGAAGGCAAAGCTGCAAACCAGAAGGAAGCAGGTGATTGAACCAAAACTTCTCTGCAAAAGCAGAAAAGGCAGAAAGAAATCAGAGAGTTACAAGACTAGAGCCAGAAACCTCAAGCCGAATGGTGGGGAAGAGACTTTTGGAGGGTAGGGAGTTTCCCCAAGACTCACTGTAAAGAGAGATGTTGGAAAGAGGGGAACAGGCTCCCAGAACCTGATAAAAGGGAGACATAAGAAAGCCTAAGAAAGAATCACCCTTAAATAGCTCTGAATCAAGCTGTACAGATAAAACATAAACATTGAAAGATACAGTTAATAGCACAGGGCAGGAAACCAATAACAAACAAAAGTAGTTAATGGGAGACACAGGAGGTCAGGAAAGGAGAAGACCATTCCAGGCTCGGTCAGCCTCTGAAAATTCCATCAAGGAATGACACAGACCTTGAGAAATGTGCTTATGGCACATATCTCTTGCCAGTTTGCTTCGAAATGCACTCCCAGGCTTAAAACTTGCTTCTCAATTTGTCACTCTTGGGGAGTGTAGCCCTGGCTCCCTTCATTTTTAGTTTTTCTATTCCTACACTATATGAATTTTCTGAAAGCCAGCCAAAGTATCAGATGACTCTGCCTTCATTTCACCGAATTTCAACAGACTTATAGTGAGTGCCTCCACTCTGTGCTTGGCACAGGACAATGTGCTGGACTTAGAGAAATTAGTAAGGGACAGGCCCCTATCCTCAAGAAACTTAGAGTTATTTGTTCAGGAAATACAGACGTATACACAAATACTTATGTAGGAAGGTCTACAAAAGGAAACAGTACAAAAGCTAAGAGCAACGAATTCTATCATTAGGAGGAAAGACTTTTTGTCATTCATTTATTCAGCACATTTTCGAGCGTTGACTAAGTGCCTAGCACTGTGATGAGCATTAAGAATCACTCACTGTTTATTTAGTAAGCCACAGTGCTTCCTGAGGAGTCGTTTATATTTTAAGTTGGGAAGAAGTCCATCTGAGTGAGAACCAAGAAGAAATGTTTTGGTCATCCTGAGACTTTAGCATGAAAGGATAAAGAGTTGCAGAATGCAGAATGGGTCTAATATGGTAATATGGTTTGGGTCTGGATACCCACCCAAATCTCATGTCAAATTGTAATCCCCAGTGTTGGAGGTGAGGCTTGATGGGAAGTGATTAGATCATGTGGGTGAATTTCCACTTTGGTGCTGTTCTCATTATAGTGAGTGGGCTATCTAATTGTTTAAAAGTGTGTAGCACTGCCCCCTCCTCTCTTCTTCCTCCTGCTCCAGCCATGTAAGACATGCCCGCAGGATGTGCCTGGTTTCCCCTTCATCTTCCACCATTATTGAACGTTTCCTGAGACCCTGCCCCCTCTGCCAGCCATGCTTCTTGTATAGCCTGTAGAACTGTGAGCCAAATAAATGTCTTTTCTATATAAATTACTCAATCTCAGGTATTTCTGTATAGCAGTGCAAGAAGAGACTAATATATTTGGTATCATCATGATGGACTTCTTGATACATGACCTATTCCCCTATATCCCTTCCAAACCACGCATGGTCCTCTTAGGAATTTGCTGGGAGCAAAAGTAACAATCCCAAATACCTGTCATTTAAACAAGATTCCCATATTACTCATCAAAAGGAGTATTCACTACAGCAGAAAAGTTTGTGCATGGGCAGAGATGGGCCACAATTCAGGGTAGCATCAACTCTGTCTTGCACCACTCGTGCGCATTCTGGTGCAGGCCAAGGGGAAGCCAGCTAGAGGGTCTATGGCCCACCACCCCAGAAACCACTCCAGATTCTTAGCCTCTGCCAGACTCAAAGAGTTTCCGAAGGACTGGATGACTACCGCTCAGAATCATCTCTGGCCACTGATTACTACCTACCCCACAGATTTGTTAGGAAGATTCACTGAATTAATAAATTGCAGGGTTTAGAACTACCTGCTACATAGGAAGTATCCTGTAAGTAACAAATATTTTACCGCTATTATTCAGTAATCAGTCCAAATATGTCAAGTAATTGCTTTTTAAATTACAAGCAAACATGGAGAGAATAGGGAAATCAGTTTATTAAACTGGACTTGAAACGTAGGGAAAGTGTATAATTGGCTGCAAAATTCTGATTGTTTGAAAACTCAAAACCATGATTATCTCCCTGGTTTTAAAATCAGAGTGCCCATGCCCTCCTAGTTATTAGTAATGGCAAACACCATGTGTGTATGTGTTAATTCATGTGCATATATGTGTGCCATGTACGTGTGTGTCAACTATTTAAAGCAGCCGTAGAGACAGCTATAAAAGCAGCCTTCAAGCATCTTTTTAAATATGATAAGCAGTTTTTTGTTTTCTCCAAAATGTATGTCAAGGAATTCACCTCTTCATTTCTCCCATCCATTCCAACCTCATCTAGGTCTTCTTTTCACCTCTTATTCCAAAACTCTAGAATGGGAATGACATTTTGGGTATGTCTTCTGATATATTTTCCTTTTCAGTAATCAGATTCCTGCCCCCACCAAAAAAAAATAAAAAATAAAAAAACTATCCCATTATTACTGCCTAAAGGAGGATAGAAAATAAATCCCCAGGCTTGAGAAGGAAGTGGTGGGAGCTCCCAGACTGATCTGGGTGATCCCCAAAGGGGAGGGTACCTGCCTCTTGCTTTTCAAGGTGCACATTAGAGAAAGCATTAGCTTCCTTGAGAAGATAAAATTTGGACATACAGCCAAATGGATGAGGTAGGTATCCAGGCAGATCTTTGTGGCCAAGCGTCGCATCTGGGAGCCCAGAAATTTCAGCAAGCCCTGTCAGCAAGGAGTGCTATGGGGACCAATGGGCTTTCTAGTATTGAGGTTGTAGGTCAGAGAAGGCATGGACCATGGTCTTTAGCAAAAGCAGCCAACGTGATTCCCTCAAAACAGGTGAGCCCACTTATACTCAGTGGGTCATAGCACAAGATGCCAGTGACCAGAAGGGACAAAGAATCTCTCAAAGGAATCCAGCAAGGACCCACCAACACCTACTATCCAATCCCCACCCTCCATAGCTTATACAGACTTCCTCTTGCACTATGTGTGATTGGGAAGAAGGAAGAATAGAGGAGATCTCTTCAAAGGAAGAAAACTTGCTTGGATTGGGGGGCTGAGCTTTCAAACGACAATCTGAAAGAAACTAATAGCAATGCCACTGATTGAATCATCTTTAATTGATGAGATCAAGTCCCCCGCCATTCCACCATAAATAAAACTGAGGAGTTTAGAGCAAGGCGAGGCTCATCATAAAAATAAAGTTGCATGCTTCTACATATCTGGGTAAAAGACTATGCATAAAGAGCCCAGAGTAATAGTGATGGGGTTTCCAAATTTTCTGGGACATCCAGTATTATCTATAAATAGTTTATCCCATTGTCCTGATAATCTTAACTTTAACTTAGAAAATATGAAGATTATCTAAAGAGTATCATCATTTTGGAACTTGTTAATTTTTTTAAGGAAAGAACCATCATGCATTTCTCAACTAAAAGGGAATGTTGCTGAACACGTAGAAAACATATAATGTAGGCTTCTCACAAGCAAGTGAAACTTCTTCTCCCACTGCCTTTGGAGAAAGAAAATTTTTCTCTTGGCTTACTTTTAAATAAAAAGAAAAAAAAAAAAGAAAATCTTCTATACTACATATATACTACTCCCAACTTATGAAGAGAAGGTAAGTGCTCAATATAAATTTTGCAGTTAAAGAAAACCAGAAAGAATGAAAATTATTACAGAATTAAAGTTAAAATGCCCACAAAAGCCAGGAGAGCAGAGCCGATCTTAAAATGGAATTCGGGGTGCAAAGAAGCGTATTAAAGGGTCATATTTCTTTACTAGATAAAGACTACAAGATCCATGCTTTTCTGTCCTCAAATGTTTCCCAAATCCCAGAGAAGCCTGGCTCTTTTCCAGGGTGGGAATTTGAATACTTTAAAGAGTGCACAACTCGAGATGCAGCAAAAGATAAACAGCCTCCTATTTACCTTAGGTCAGCATGAGAACTTGAAATTGCCATTGCAAAAAAGAAAAAAAAAATAGTAAACAGATGATGAAAGATAATTTTCCCTTTTAATGAGAAAGCAATGCAAAACAAAATAAAGCAGAGGTGTGATCTTACAGTTTCAAAATCAAGGAGCAAAATATTTTTAGTGATAATACGCAATTTTGACGAGGTTTCAGTAATGCAAGGACTGCTGGCAGCCTATAACTTTTTGAGCAATAGGGTAATCTATAATGACAGCCATAGAGATGTCCCTGGTCTCTAAACAGCAACACTTATTATCCAAATTCTGAGAACTAACATAAAAGAATTCAGAAGAAGCAAATGGCTATCTACACAAAGATATTTACTGTAGTCTTTCCTATACTGCCAAAGCAAATAAACAAAAAACTCAAAAACTAGAAACAACTAAATGTCCAAAACAGGTTTATAACATATTAACATAATATTCTGCTTCCTTGAAATTATTTTCAATGCAATCCATATAAAAATATGAAGCTATATTTATTATATATTGTTAAATGGAAAAATAGGATATCAATATGTACCTATCCTCTTTCAAAAGACATGAAAATGCATGCAATATGAAAATAATAAATACAGGTTTACTCTATAGCAAAGTTCCATTTTCTTACTTAAAAATTACTTAATATTGTTTTTGTGATTTCAATAAACAAACTATTTTGTCTCTTCAAAAGCATATTTTTTAAGAAAGTCCTTTCAAAAAGCAGTGTGTCTCTGATATAAATCCAGAGGGTAAAACTACAGTGTAAAGAATTCTCTTAAAGGTAGAAAACTTAGAGATTAACAAAGAGAAGTAAAATGGTTGGAGTGAATAATACTGTCCGGGAGAATCCAGTCTCACTAGTAACCATTTCTTAACACAGGAAAGCCAGGCGGTAGAATTTTTGTATTTTGTTTCATTTTTTTTTTTTTTCAATGTCTGAAGCTTTCTCTCTCTTAACTATGGAAGGTAAGAGATTAAAAATAATAATAATAAAATAAAAACTCTCATTGGTTAGCTACACTACAGAACTCACCGCCAATTCTCAACAGAAAAGAAAACACCAGCTTGGACCAGAGTTAACACTAAATAAGATTCTTACACCTAAGAAATTAATGCCCCTACCAAAAGTATTCATAGGAGCTTTTAAAATCAAAGCTCAAAGTAACGTGTGGGTAGCCCTGCCTTGGAAAGAGCCCAGTATTTGAAGGTTAAAGTGTTTTCTAAGGAGAGAATGGAAACCAAACTCAATTAAGGAGAGATGGATAGTAGATTGAATTTAGTGCTCAAAGGTGCATTATACTTTGGGAGTTGTACTTCTTTAAAGAGTCAGCACGGTAGAACAGAAAAAGCACTACACCAGGCATCAGAAGATTGGGTGCTAATCACCGCTTTGCCACTAACTACCTGATGGCCTCAGAGAGGAAAAATGCTTGTGTTTGGTTTTGTTTCATTTGAAAACTGAAGAAATTGCATTAGATGGCCCAACTGTACTTGCAGGACAGGTCTGTTCCTGGTGGGACTGCTTAGGAGGCTGGTACTAGATATTTGAGAGACTGCAGATTATGTCAAGAAGTGTTGTTGTCACTGAACGACTATTTCACAGAGAATAGGTCCCCGTTGCTAATGTCCTCCAGCCCAAGAGCACCAGACATACACCTATATTCCACAAAATCGGGCTTATTGGCTCATTACATTGAAGGACACACCATATTATGGAGAACCATGAAATGGGCGTCTCAGTCACAGGGTTTTAGAATGGGCTTGTGTTAGGATTTGGCTTGTTAGGTAACAAAGGAAGGCTCAAGAAAGGACAGTTTTGTTTCACATCAGAAAGCAGGGCAATTCTGGCCGGGCACAGTGGTTCACGCCTGTAATCCCAGCACTTTGGGAGGCCAAGGCAGGCGGATCATGAGGTCAGGAGATTGAAAACAGCCTGGCCAACATGGTGAAATGCTGTCTCTACTAAAAATACAAAAATTAGCTGGGTGTGGTGGCATGTGCCTGTAATCCCAGCTACTCAGGATGCTGAGGCAGGAGAATCACTTGAACCAGGGAGTCGGAGGTTGCAGTGAGCCGAGAATGTGCCACTGTACTACAGCCTGGCAACAGAGCGAGACTCTGTCTCAAAAAAAAAAAAAAAAGAAAAAAGAAAAAAGAAAGCAGGGCAATTCTATCATTGGATATCTTAATAATTTTTTTTCTAATAGGAGGAACAGTGAGGCTAAAGCTAAAATTGGTAAAGAAGCAGCAATCACTCACATTAGCCCAGAAAGGGAAATACTTGGCCATTTTGGTCTAGACATGCTCTTGTCTTTGACTCTGTTCAGACATGTTTAGAGTTGTTTTGTTTTTGTCTTGCTCCATCCACAATTGGAGACAGGCATTGTCGAATACTGACATTCTGTAAAATTGTTCACGTCCTATAGAACTCTATGGTCTAGCCGTTACAACCAGACAGCTCCAAGCAGACAACAGTCAGAGGCTGCAGTTTTCTTTCTTACCATGAAGGAAATAATTAACTCCAGGGTTATGTAACTAGCTGACAAGCCAGAAAAGGAGGCCCCAGGCTGGAAACTATTGAAAAGTACTCAATCCATAAAGTTGAAGCTCTAGGAAAATGACCCAGAAAACAAGTAAAACGTATTGACTTGGAAGAAAAAAAAAAAGAGAGACATATATATGAGCAGGTGACACAGGATGGCAGTGGAGCTGACTCCTGGAATAGACGGCTTCCACTAGGTTGTTCCATTCATGCGGAGGTGCACAGAGTTCATTGCTGGGGCAGATTTTTAAAGGGATTAAGCATGGTCAGACACAGTAACATCTCAAGTATTTTCCAGCTCTATAATTTTAGGAAGCCTTGCTCCAAATGCTATTTTAGTTTAAACACAAAATTGATGTGTGTTGAAAATAACAGATGTTGGTTGGTCTATTTTAACGATTTACTAAAAATAGAATGAAGCCATTAGATGGTATGTTCTATTCGATCTCTCAATTGTCTATGCATGGATCAGGGGGACTACTATTTACCATTTGAAAGTTACCAGAAGTATAGAAAAAATATTCAAGAGGATATAGCTTACAAAAGTGGGAAGAATATGCATTTCATATTATATGGAGCCTTTCTGGTTTCACAGAGTAAGTCTCACTTTCCAAATAATGTATCAATTCATATCAGAGCGTGTACTCAGGTATTTTTCTCAAATATTGGAAAGCTTGTCTTGCCAATGCAGATCTATTTAGTCATGCTAAAATTCACAGTCCGTAATGGTTAATTGGTTTCACATTCTGGTAAGCGTCTGTAAGATAGGATTCTGGATAACACTAAAAATTGTTTAAACAGCACATGCTGAGGCACAAGCCTCTCCACCACACATCTCTGGATCTCCTGGGGTGTATGCTTAGAATATGATGATACTATATTTCCCACAGGGTTATCAGTATCCTAAGAAGCCCAAAAACAATTTTTGGAAGTTGCAGCAGTATGCATGGCCTGCAGAATGACAGATTAGAGATGGTGTTAGTTCCAGTAATTAACTTTGCAGCATCAGGGGCAGGAAACCCCCTGCTGAGGGCATCAATAACTCCATTCCTCAAGGGGAAGTCTTGCTGGTGCCTGGGTGGATCTGTGACCTTTGGCAGATGGAGTAGTATTTGAATACACAAAATCAGGAAAATAAAAATGATAAAAGGAAGGCAATTTGCTAAATGAAATGTACATAAATTGAACTGCCTGTAACAGTTCATCAGAACCTGCGAGGATCACCCAGAAGGTTTTTAACCACCTCCACAACAAATGATCCTGAAGTACTCCTTTTGTTTTTCATTTCTTTCTGGAAAATACGTACAAGTAGTAAATAGAACTACACTTCGCCCCCACCCATTTCAGACCTTGTCTCCTGGTCTCCATGTAGGGGGTGTGTGTGTTTGTGTGTGTGCATGGGCATATGTGTGTATATTCATATTATATACACATATATATACATACACATATATGTTTTACTTATTTATAATTTTACACCCATTGTAATTTTTATCTGATAACAGAAAGCAAAAGAATATGTCTCCCTTTCAGGGAAAACCTCCTTAAGAGTTTTTCTGAACAAAATTTAGTGAAAAGAAGAAATCATGTCATTATGAACCAACTAGCCATTCTTAGGATTCAAGTTGAGCTGCTTTTATTTGTATCTCAATTCAGCCTTTGTCACCTCAGTCCTCAGTGATGGGAACATTGACCTTGGAAAAACTCTAAAAGTTTCCAGCAGCTCTCAGATGGGTAATGTGAGGCTCTTGGAGGATAATTCTCTACACTGCATGCTCACACTCAACAACCTAGATCCAAGGGTGCATGTGGCCCCTGGGTTAAGGCAGAAGTTCATGGGTTAAGGCAGAAGTTCTCACACTTTGCTACATGTTAGAATCACCAGAAGACCTTTGAGACTCCTGATATGAGACCCCTAGAAAGGCATCAGTACTTTTTAAGGCCCCTCAGATCATTCTAATGTGCCACCAAGTTTGAGAAGAAATGATTTAGGGATAAGGAAAAAAAAAAAAACCCAAAGGTCAGCAAACATCTCATCACTGTGACTTGGTTGGAATGGGGCCAAGCTACCTACCACCCAATGATGTTTTCGGATCAGTCACCCCTCAGAGCCAGGGAGGAAATAAAAGGACCTGGTGCAGTTTGAAGAGAGGCCCATTGACTGCTACAGTTTGTTTGTGCAGGATACCATACTCCACCATGAGTTGGGTAGGACTGAGGAACCTTTCTTGCCAAGCTTAGGAAAGAGAACAAGTTGAGAGAAAATGCAGGGTGAAGATGCCTCTGTGGCTCTCAGCACTCAGGCAGAAATGATTTCTGCCTTCTTAGGCTACAACCAATCAACATCCACAAAACCTTTTTTGGGGTATGAAAAGAGTCCAAGGTTACAGTTCTCATTTCCAGTTTTTCCAGACCCTTCCCTTATTTGCTCCACTTTCCTACTTCTGTTTGCATGACTTTTTAGGGTACAAGGCACCTGGGAGCAAAGTCATGGTGACAAACAAGCTTTGACTTCAGAGACCCAGGTGTGTGAATGCAGCAGTCAGGCCTCTGAGCCCAAGCCAAGCCATCACATCCCCTGTGACTTGCACATATACGCCCAGATGGCCTGAAGTAACTGAAGAATCACAAAAGAAGTGCAAATGCCCTGCCTCGCCTTAACTGATGACATTCCACTACAAAAGAAGTGAAAATGGCTGGTCCTTGCCTTAAGTGATGATATTATCTTGTGAAATTCCTTGTCCTGGCTCATGCTGGCTCAGAAAGCTCCCCCACTGAGCACCTTGTGACCCCCACTCCTGCCCGCCAGAGAACAACCCCCTTTGACTGCAATTTTCCTTTACCTACCCAAATCCTATAAAACGGCCCCACCCTTATCTCCCTTCGCTGACTCTATTTTCGGACTCAGCCCGCCTGCACCCAGGTGAAATAAACAGCCATGTTGCTCACACAAAGTCTGTTTGGTGGTCTCTTCACACGGACGCGCATGACATTTTGGTGCCGTGACTCGGATCGGAGGACCTCCCTTGGGAGATCAATCCCCTGTCCTCCTGCTCTTTGCTTCGTGAGAAAGATCCACCCACGACCTCGGGTCCTCAGACCCACCAGCCCAAGGAACATCCCGCGAACATCTCACCAATATTAAATCGGGTAAGCGGCCCCTTTTTACTCTCTTCTCCAACCTCTCTCACTATCTCTCAACCTCTTTCTCCTTTCAATCTTGGCACCACCCTTCAATCTCTCTCCCTTCTCTTAATTTCAATTCCTTTCATTTTCTGGTAGAGACAAAGGAAACACGTTTTATCCATGGACCCAAAAACGCTGGCGCCGGTCACGGACTGGGGAAGACAGCCTTCCCTTGGTGTTTAATCATTGCAGGGATGCCTCTCTGATTACTCACCCACGTTTCAGAGGTGTCTGACCATGCTGCAGGGACACCTGTCTTGGTCCTTCACCTTTAGCGGCAAGCACCGCTTTTCTGGGGGAGGGGCAAGCACCCTGACCCCTTCTCTCCCTGTTTCTACCCCTTCTCTGCTTTTCTAGGGGAGGGGCAAGAACGCAGACCTCTTATTTTTGTGCCCCAACCTCTTTATTTTTGTGCCCCAACCTCTTATTTTTGCGCCCCAACCTGTTATTTTTGTGCCCCGACCCCTTTCCCGCTTTTCTAGAGGGCAAGAACCCCCACACTCCTTCTCTCTGTGTCTCTACTCTCTCTTTTCTCTGGGCTTGCCTCCTTCACTATGGGCAACCTTCCACCCTCCATTCCTCCTTCTTCTCCTTTAGCCTGTGTTCTCAAGAACTTAAAACCTCTTCAACTCACACCTGACCTAAAACCTAAACTCCTTATCTTCTTCTGCAACACCGCTTGGCCCCAATACAAACTTGACAATGGCTCTAAATGGCCAGAAAATGGCACTTTTGATTTCTCCATCTTACAAGACCTAAATAATTTTTGTCGAAAAATGGGCAAATGGTCTGAGATGCCTTACATCCAGGCATTTTTCACACTCTGTTCCCTCCCTAGTCTGTGTTCCCAATGCAACTCGTCCCAAATCTTCCTTCTTTCCCTCCCGCTGGTCCCCTCAGTCCCAACCACAAGCATCGTCGAGTCTTTCTAATCTTCCTTTTCTACACACCCATCTGACCTCTCCCCTCCTCGCCAGGCCGAGCTAGGTCCCAATTCTTCCTCAGCCTCCCCTCCCCCACCCTATAATCCTTTTATCACCTCCCCTCCTCACACCCGCTCTGGCTTACAGTTTCCTTCCATGACTAGCTCTCCCCAACTTGCCCAGCAATTTCCTCTTTAAAAAAGTGGCTAGAGCTAAAGGCATAGTCAAGGTTAATGTTCCTTTTTGTTTATTCGACCTCTCCCAAATCAGTTAGCATTTGGGCTTTTTTTCATCAAATATGAAAAACTTAGTGCAATTCATGGCATGTTTAGCAGCAACCCTGAGACGCTTTTCAGCCCTAGACCCTGAAAGGTCAAAAGGCCGTCTTATTCTTAATATGCATTTTATTTTATTACCCAATCTGCTCCCAACATTAAATAAAGCTCCAAAAATTAAATTCCGGCCCTCAAACCCCACAACAGGACCTAATGAACTTTGCCTTCAAGGAGTACAATAATAGAGTAAAAGCAGCCAAGCAGCAATTTATTTCTGAGTTGGAATTCCTTGCCTCTACTGTGAGACAAACTTCAGCCACATCTCCAGCACAGAATTCCAAACACCTAAACCACAGCTGCCAGAGATTCCTCCAGAACCTCCTCCCCCAGGCGCTTGCTACAAGTGTGGGAAATCTGGCCACTGCGCCAAGGAATGCCCACAGCCCGGGATTCCTCCTAAGCCGTGTCCCATCTGTGTGGGACCCCACTGGAAATCTTGCCTGGCAGCCACTCCCAGAGCCCCTGGAGCTCTGGCCCAAGGCTCTCTGACTGACTCCTTCCCAGATCTTCTCGGCTTAGCAGCTAAAGACTGATGCTGCCCCATTGCCTCGGAAACCTCCTGGACCATCACAGACGCTTTGGGTAACTCTTACAATGGTAAGTCCATCCCCTTCTTAATCAATACGGAGGCTACTCACTCCACATTACCTTGTTTTCAAGGGCCTGTTTCCTTTGCCTCCATAACTGTTGTGGGTATTGATGGCCAGGTTTCTAAACCTCTTAAAACCCCCCAACTCTGGTACCAACTTGGACAACATTCTTTTATGCATTCTTTTTAGTTATCCCCACCTGCCCAGCTCCCTTATTAGGTCAAGACATTTTAACTAAATTATCTGCTTCCCTGCCTATTCCTAGGCTCCAGCCACACCTCATTGCTGCCTTTTCTCTTAGTTCAAAGCCTCCTTCACATCCTCCCCTCGTATGCCCCCACCTTAACCCACAAGTATAGGACACCTCTCCTTGGCGACTGATCATGCACCCCTTACCATCTCATTAAAACCTAATCACCCTTATCCCACTCAACGCCAATATCCCATCCCGCAACACACTTTAAAAGGATTAAAGCCTGTTAGCACTCACCTGCCATAGCATGGCCTTTTAAAGCCTGTAAACTCCCCTTACAATTCCCCCATTTTACCTGTCCTAAAACCAGACAAGGCTTACAGGTTAGTTCAAGATCTGCACGTTATCAACCAAATCATTTTGCCTATCCACGCCATGGTGCCAAACCCATATACTCTCCTATCCTCAATTCCTCCCTCCACAACCCATTATTCTGTTCGGGATCTCAAACATACTTTCTTTACTATTCCTTTACACCCTTCATCCCAGCCTCTCTTCGCTTTCACTTGGGCTGACCCTGACACCCATCAGGCTCAGCAAATTACCTAGGCTGTACTGCTGCAAAGCCCAATGGACAGCCTGCATTACTTCAATCAAGCCCAAATTTCTTCCTCATCTGTTACCTATCTCGACATAATTCTCATAAATACACACTTACTCTCCCTGCTGATCGTGTCCAGCTAATCTCCCAAACCCCAGTCCCTTCTACAAAACAACAACTCCTTTCCTTTCTAGGCATGTACAGACAGAATTCTTACACAAGAGCTGGGACCGCGTCCTGTAGCCTTTCTGTCTGAACAACTTGACCTTACTGTTTTAGCCTAGCCCTCATGTCTGCACGCAGCAGCTGCCACTGCTTTAATACTGTTAGAGGCCCTAAAAATCACAAACTATGTTCAACTCCACAGTTCTCATAACTTCCAAAATCTATTTTCTTCCCCCAACCATCGCTCAGGACAATGCTTATGCTGATGAGTTAGCTAAAAAAGCAGCTAGCATTCCGACTTCTATCCCTCACGGCAGTTTTCCTTTTTCACATCGGCCACTCCCACCTACTCCCTCACTGAAACCTCCACCTATCAATCTCTTCCCACACAAGGCAAATGGTTCTTAGACCAAGGAAAATATCTCCTTCCAGCCTCACAGGCCCGTTCTATTCTGTCATCATTTCATAACCTCCTCCATGTAGGTTACAAGCTGCTAGCTCGTCTCTTAGAACCTCTCGCTTCCTTTCCATCATGGAAATCTATCCTCAAGGAGAACACTTCTCAGTGTTCCATCTGCTATTCTACTACCCCTCAGGGATTGTTCAGGCCCCCTCCCTTTCCTACACAACCAGCTCGGGGATTTGCCCCTGCCCAGGACTGGCAAATTGACTTTACTCACATGCCCCGAGTCAGAAAACTAAAATATCTCTTAGTCCGGGTAGATACTTTCACTGGATGGGTAGAGGCCTTTCCCACAGGGTCGGAGAAGGCCACCACGGTCATTTCTTCCCTTCTGTCAGACATAATACCTCGGTTTGGCCTTCCTACCTCTATACAGTCTGATAATGGACCAGCCTTTACCAGTCAAATCACCCAAGCAGTTTCTCAGGCTCTTGGTATTCAGTGAAACCTTCATATCCCTTACCATCCTTAATCTTCAGGAAAGGTAGAACAGACTAGTGGTCTTTTAAAGACACACCTCACCAAGCTCAACCTCCAACTTAAAAAGGATTGGACAGTACTTTTACCTCTTGCTCTTCTCAGAATTAGAGCCTGTCCTCAAGATGCTACAGGGTACAGTCCATCTGAACTTTTATATGGACGCACTTTCTTACTCAGCCCCAACCTCATCCCAGATACCAGCCCTCTAGGAAACTATCTTCCAGTCCTCCAGCAGGCTAGACAGGAAATTCGCCAGACTGCTAGTCTTCTCTTGCCTACTCCAGATTCCCAGCCATATGAAGACACCCTAGCTGGACGATCAGTTCTTGTCAAGAATCTGACCCCTCAAACTCTACAACCTCGATGGACCGGACCCTACTTAGTCATCTATAGTACCCTGACTGCCGCCCGCCTGCAGGATCCTCCCCACTGGGTTCACTATTCCAGAATAAAGCTGTGCCTATCGGACAGCCAGTCTAATCTCTCCTCTTCCCCCCGGAAGTCGCAAGTACTCTCTCCTACTTCCCTTAAACTTACTCGTATTTCTGAAGAATAGTAATAACCCTTATGTGCCTAATACATCCCTTCATTCTATTAGGTCTGTTCGTCCTTACCCTACTTTTTACAACAGGGCTTTATGAAGTCACTCCCACCATTGGATCGAGCCTCAAAAAACTAGTCATCCCTACTATCTTCTGTCTACTCTTACTCCTGTTCTCGGTTCTCAACTACTTATAAATGCCCTGCTCTTGTTTACACTGCCGGTTTACACTTTTCTTCAAGCTATCACAGCTGGTATCTCTTGGTGCTGTCCCCAAACCGCCGCTCTTAACTCCTTCCTAGAGCGGATAGATGATCTTCACCCTGATGAAGTTCTATTCTTTACTTTTATACTCACTCTTATTCTCATTCCCATTCTTATGCCACCCTCTACCTCTCCCCAGCTATCTCCACCACACTATCAAACCTTACCCATTCTCTCCTAGCTGCTTCTAATCCTTCCTTAGCCAACAACTGCTGGCTTTGCATTTCCCTTTCTTCCAGCGCCTACACAGCTGTCCCCGCCTTACAGACAGACTGGACAAAATCTCCTGTCTCCTTACACCTCCGAACTTCCTTTAACAGCCCTCACCTTTACCCTCCTGAAGAACTCATTTACTTTCTAGGCAGGTCCAGCAAGACTTCCCCAGACATTTCACATCAGCAAGCTGCCGCCCTCCTCCGCACTTATTTAAAAAACCTTTCTCTTTATATTAACTCTACTCCTCCCATATTTGGACCTCTCACAACACAAACTACTATTCCTGTGGCCGCTCCTTCGTGTATCTCTCGGCAGAGACCCACTGGAATTCCCCTAGGTAACCTTTCACCTTCTTGATGTTCCTTTACTGTCCATCTCCAAAGCCCAACTACACACATCACTGAAACAATTGGAGCCTTCCAGCTCCATATTACAGATAAGCCCTCTATCAATACTGACAAGCTTAAAAACGTTAGCAGTAATTATTGCTTAGGAAGACACTTACCCTGTATTTTGCTCCATCCTTGGCTACCTTCCCCTTGCTCATCAGACTCTCCTCCCAGGCCCTCTTCTTGTTTACTTATACCCAGCCCCGAAAATAATAGTGAAAGGTTGCTCGAAGATACTTAACGTTTTCTCATACGCCATGAAAATCAAACCTCCTCCTCTACGCAGTTGCCCCATCAGTCCCCATTACAACCTCTGACGGCTGCCGCCCTAGCTGGGTCCCTAGGAGTCTGGGTACAAGACACTCCTTTCAGCACTCTTTCTCACCTTTTTACTTTGCATCTCCAGTTTTGCCTCGCACAAGGTCTTTTCTTCCTCTGTGGATCCTCTACCTACATGTGTCTACCTGCTAATTGGACACGCACATGCACACTACTTTTCCTTACTCCCAAAATTCAATTTGCAAATGGGACTGAAGAGCTCTCCATTCCCCTCATGACACTGACATGACAAAAAAGAGTTATTCCACTAATTCCCTTACGGGTCACTTTAGGACTTTCTGCCTCCGCTATTGCTGTCGGTACTGGAATAGCAGGCATTTCAACCTCTGTCATGACCTTCCATAGCCTGTCTGATGACCTCTCTGCTGGCATCACAGACATATCACAAACTTTATCAGTGCTCCAGGCCCAAGTTGACTCTTTAGCTGCAGTTGTCCTCCAAAAACGCCGAGGCCTTGACTTACTCACTGCTGAAAAAGGAGGACTCTGTATATTCTTAAATGAAGAGTGTTGTTTTTACCTAAATCAATCTGGCCTGGTATATGACAACATAAAAAAACTCAAGGATAGAGCCCAAAAACTTGCCAACCAAGCAAGTAATTATGCTGAACCCCCTTGGGCACTCTCTAATTGGACATCCTGGGCCCTCCCAATTCTCAGTCCTTTAATACCCATTTTTCTCCTTATTTGGACCTTGTATCTTCCATTTAGTTTCTCAATTCATCCAAAACTGTATCCAGGCCATCACCAATCATTCTGTATGGCAGATGTTTCATCTAATGACCCCACAATATCACCCCTTACCACAAAATCTTCCTTCAGCTTAATCTCTCCCACTCTAGGTTCCCACGCCGCCCCTAATCTCACTTGAAGCAGCCGTGAGAAACATCACCCATTCTCTCTCCATGCCACACCCCGAAAATTTTCACCACCTCAACACTTCAACACTATTTTATTTTATTTTTCTTATTAATATAAGAAGGCAGGAATGTCAGGCCTCTGAGCCCAAGCCAAGCCATTGCATCCCCTGTGACTTGCAAGTATATGCCCAGATGGCCTGAAGTAACTGAAGAATCACAAAAGAAGTGCAAATGCCCTGCCCCAACTTAACTGATGACATTCCACCACAAAAGAAGTGAAAATGGCCGGTCCTTGCCTTAAGCGATGATATTATCTTGTGAAATCCCTTTTCCTGGCTCATCCTGGCTCAAAAAGCTCCCCCACTGAGCACCTTGTGACTCCCACTCCTGCCCACCAGAGAACAATCCCCCTTTGACTGTAATTTTCCTTTACCTACCCAAATCCTATAAAACGGCCCCACCCTTATCCCCCTTTGCTGACTCTCTTTTCTTTCGGACTCAGCCCGCCTGCACCCAGGTGATTAAAAAGCTTTATTGCTCACACAAAGCCTGTTTGGTGGTCTCTTCACACGGACACGCATGACAGCAGCCAGAATGCAAAAATGGGCAGTTGCATTATCTCTGAAATCCAGGGAAATATTTTGTCATACACTATAGCCAGCTAGTAAGATTCAATTCAGAGTTGTGTATTCCACTCAATATTTAATTTACACAAAGGAAAATTACTAACAAGTTTGCTTGAATACCCTGCTATTTATTGACATTCCCAAGATCCAGAATCATACCATATGACCCGAGTTACAGCTACATATTGAATTCTCAGTTTTTCTGGCTCCTTTTCTGATTGGATGATGTAAGCACTTTATATCTTGGGCATTTGATATTTAATAATTAATAAACATTCATTGACTAGGTGAATAATAGCATATTAATATGGTATTTCCTATGGGCCAGGCACTGTTGTAAGTACTTCATATATATTAACTCATTTAATCCTCAATAAGCCCTAGGAGCTCTGTACTAGTATTAGGCCCATTCTACAGTTGAAGCCACAGAAACATAAAGAGGTTAAATCAGATTTGGGATTCCAAGCCAGGCCAGCCAGCTCCAGCAATTGCCTCTTTGTAAAGAGTGGGTGAATGATGAAGACTTTTTCTTATTATTGCAGGTTTCTTCCTTTAGACCAGGTGTCCCAACCCCAAGACTACAGACCCATCTGTAGCCCGTTAGGAACTGGGTAGCACAGCAGGAGGTGAGGGGCAGGCAGGCGAGCATTAGAGCCTGAGCTCTACCTCCTGTCAGATCAGTGGTAGCATTAGATTGTCAGAGGAGTGTGAGCCCTGTTGTGAACTGTGCATGTGAGGGATCTAGGTTGCACACTCCTTCTGAGAATCTAATGCTTGATGATCTGAGGTAGAACAGTTTCACCCTGAAACCATCTCCAACCCCACACTCCCAACCCACCCACCATCCATGGAAAAATTGTCTTCCATGAAACCAGTCCCTGGTGACAAAAAGGTTGGGGACCACTGCTTTAGACCACATGCTTCCTAAAGCAATGCTTACTTTTGCAGCCCAACTTATTTGTAAGACTTCCATATTGCTATAGGGAAACACAGCACATTGTTTCTGACTATTGTGTTCCATCAAAAACACAGAACAGATTT
Source organism: Colobus angolensis palliatus (assembly GCF_000951035.1). NCBI lineage: Eukaryota > Metazoa > Chordata > Mammalia > Primates > Cercopithecidae > Colobus > Colobus angolensis. The sequence continues at coordinate 393,101 of NW_012123487.1, forward strand.
CAAAAAGCCATTCCTCCAGGGATGGAGTCCCAGGTTGCTCCCAACTCTTGCTACCATAAACAGTAAGCAGGGCGCATCCTAATTTGTATCTGTCTCTTGAGGACTTCTACAAGAGTTTCTGAGGTGCCTACCCAGGAGTGAAATTTCTGGGGTGTAAACCAATCACATATTTAAGTTTATACACATTATGCCATTGTCCTGTCACCCTCCAGGAATGCTACAACAGTTCACCCTCCCATCAGTGATGTGTGAGTAAGAATAGCACTTTATAGGGTCTATGACCAAGCACAACTAAATAACTAAAAACAATTTAGAATCTATTACTTTTTAATTGCCACAGTTCTACCCAAGCCCCTTTTAGCTTATGCCAATTTTGTTAAGAATTGTTGCAATTATTTTTATTCTCACTAAAAATAGATTATATATTACATAGTGTTAATACCACATTCCAAATTCCACTTGTGATTTTAAATATGACTTCATTCTATGAATATCTCATAATGTATAAAAGCTGCCATGTGTATTTTTGTTTTCTGTGTAATAATAACTCAAAATTAATATGAAAGTTACAATATACCTATTCCTACAAAATATGTACAAATATGTAGTTGGCAATAGTGCACTGCTCGAGGAAACACCTTAAGAAATGTCAGTCCCACTATAAAGTATGCTGGAATTTAAAAGGGTCTGAGGGCAGCAGCAGAGAAGAAGAAAGAATAAAAAGAAACTATACCCAACATTTGAACCACCAAGAATGTGCTGGCCAGATTCGGATAGTTGGCAGGAAAAGATTTTTATAATTTCTTTTCCATAATTTAGCCTAGCTGGATAATTACATTTAAAAAACTAAGAGAGTAACCACAGATGTGTATGTAATGGAGTTTTAAAATGTAGATATATCCCTCATGGAAATAAAAGGGGCAATAGAAGGCTATCATTATCAACTTTAGAACAAAAGTTGTGTTCACTCCAACCCAAAGAATAATTAAAATCAGTCAAGATGACACGGAATGCCAATCTTATACACTTGTCATTTCAGAAAGCTAGCTTGACAGTTGTACACCCACTCTGGTTGACAGTCAAATACGTTTCTAAGGAATAGATGAGCTTTTACAGGGGTTGGTAGCAAAGTCTTTCTATCCAAACCAGTTTCCCTCAAAGAGTTTGGAAGTTTGTTTGAAGCAGCAACTTTGGCTAAAATCATTCATAGTTCTCCATAAATAGTTGAAACTGTCCACGAAGGCATTGTGTAGAAAATAAAAAGGGTACAGGCTTAGGGTCATCTGGGTGACAGTTGTACTAATTATATGATCCTAGGAACATTGTTTAACATCTCCTTCTGGAAGTTCCAGAGGAGAAATCAGTGTCCTTGCCTTTTCCAGCTCCTGGAGGTCACCTGTGTCCCCTGGCGCTTGTTCCCCTTTCAGCAATCACATCACTCTGCATCCATCCTCATGTCTCCTTATCTTCCTCTGACCCTCCCACCTCCCTCTTTTATTTATAAGTGTAGTGGTTTACCTTATGTAAACCTTAGTGATTTACATCAGGGCTCCACCCAGATAATCCAGAGTAATCACTGCATCTCAAGATACTTAATGTAGTCATATCTGCTAAATCTATTTTATCACGTTCACAGGTTCCAGCAGTCAGGGCACGGACATCTTTAAGAGCACTATTCTGCTGACCAAATTAGCCGTGTACCGTTTGACAAGGTGCAGTCTTGCTGGGCCTCAGTTTCTTTCTATGTCAAATGAGGAATGTTCGTTACATTGAGAATTAAATGAAATAATGAGGGTCAAGTACTCAGCACAGGGCCTGACTCACAGAGCAAGTGCTCAGTAAGTGCAACCCACAACAACACTAAAACAAAAATAGAACAACAAGAATGATGCAAGTGGCCTGAGCACTTTATAACTAAAATTATTTTAATTTTTTCACTGTCCACCTGTGAAAGACATCTTTATGATCATATGGAAACAATGTCTCTTGATTTTTTTTGTTAGCAGTGATCAGAACTGGAATGTATTATAACACAGAAGGATTGCTTAAAGCTTTAGTAATAGACTAAAAAAAGAGCTTAGTAGAAAAAAGTTAAATAAACCATACCTAAGCTCAAAAGAAAGATCGAAATTGGGGAACAGGGAGCATATATCAAAAACCTTAAAACTGCACATTTCCAATAACCCATTTAGCCAACGTATTAGAGTATATCAAAAGGATACAGAAAAACCTAGGTACAAGCGTGTTTGTAACAACATTGTTTATAAAAGGAAAAAAGAATGAAAAACACATTGTTAATCATAGAAAACTTATGATAAATTAAGTCTATATTTAAAAGGAAAAAAAGAAGAAACGGAAAAGAGAAGGAGCATGCCACAATGTTTAAACTATTGCATTATGGTAAATTGTGGGTAATTTTTACTTTTTTTCACTTGCTTAGCTTTATGTTCCAAATTTTCTACAGTTTTCTCCTTTGTAATACTTTCAGTCTGATCTTGTTTATCGGTGGAGTCTGTTGATTTTACATTGCAACATGGAAAGATGGAGTTCAATTAAAATCTGCCTGAGCTGGGCCCGCCCACCCATGAACCAGTTGATCTACAATCTGAGAGTCAGACAAGAGATAGTGCTTTCCCATTTCTTAGGAAATTTAAGCTACATTTAAGTCAGACATAAAAGCAAGTAGGAATCAGAGGAAGGATAGAGGTGACTTAGGTAGTCAAAGAAACTAATTTTTTTTTTAATCCTGGGTTGGATGCAGACAGAACTTGAGTGGTTAGAGTCCTCAGAAATAATGGATCCTTTGAATAAAAACCTGCGTTATTCATTCTATGTAATGCCATTGTTAATATTAGCATCCATTCCACACATGTATTTATGTGTGTGAACCAGACATTCTGTTGCATTTAGAAGCATTGACTTGAGATTATATCAGGGATGTAGTAGGTGAGGGCACAGGGAATAAAGGGAAGAGACTTTTCTGATGTTATAGTCCAACATCAGAGCTGCAAATAATATGATCGCCCTCGAGGAACAACACCTGTGCCCTAGACTCATCATTCCATTAATTAACTATGTGACCTTGAGCAGATCAATTATCCTCTCGGAACTTATTTACAGGGAAGATCAAGCTAGAATCTATGGTTTTCTAACTACTATTCCTGGAAATAGCAGGGGGCTGGAATGAGGAGGATGAATGGGAAAAACTCTACTCTGTACACTCTTGCTTAAAACCAGAGCAATTATAGTTTTTATCTCTTTTATTCATTTACATTTCCTTGTAAGATTTTGTTTAAAGAGTCCTGCTGTCCTTAAACAACAGTGTGAAAACCCCTAACTAGATGACTTCTAATATGTTTCCAAACTATAGCCATCTCCTTATAAGGACCTCAGGTGGTTGCCAAAATGTCAGGATACAAAGGAGTCTCAGGTCAGATGCCTGAAACTTGAAAAGTACAAGGTGTTGGCCAAAAAGCAAAGGCCGAAAGCAAGGCAACACCCATCTGGCAGCTGGGAAGCCAGTGTATCTGGTTCTGTGTCCTGTCTTTCCACGTTTCCAGTAAGCTTCTACCACCCACATTTCTTAAGAACTGGATTTGCTTTATTGTGGTTATAGAGGCAAAGTCAAATGGGGCAAATAGTGGCCATGTTCACACCATACCCCATAGATTTAGGTGTGAAAGAAAAGGACTAGAGAACACGCACGTATCTTTCCATCTGTCACTTCTAACTCAGTGGTTACCAAGAATAGAAGAAAGGGCCCACAAAGGGCAGAAAAGTATCTGTATTTACTCAGCCATAGCCATGAGAATAAAAGCCAGCACTCACTCCTCATTATCCTTCTTTCCCACCCTCTGAAAACCTGTACACCTAACTCCCTCTCAATGCTGGATATTAACAATAATGGCTTGCACTTAGCTAGCACCACTCATAGGTCAAGAGCAGTGTTAGATGTTCCCCGTTCATAATCTATCATACTCCTACTTGGTAGGACCCCTTTTAAAGATGGTGAAAGCATGATTCAAGAAATGTAAATAACTTGCTCAGGATCTCAGATCTAGTCAAAGAAATGTGCAGGACACAAACCTTGACTTTCCTGGCTGCTATGCCTGTTTTTACAACTTGGATGGACCACAGGGTTTATTGAATGAGCTGCTAGGCATGCAATGCAAAACTAGGGAATTCATGCAGTAGTCAAATAAGTAGCAGTTTGCTCCCACTAGCTAATTATTCTTTGTAACAAATGCATTTTGAGTAATAACAGAGCACATAATTTCTTTCTTCAGAATGTCTTCTGAAGGTCATGACTTTTAGCAGAGGTAACTATTTTCTATTTTGGTCTGGTTTTAATTTGGGTAATAGTGTGATTGAACATAGATATTTATGACATTTATTAAAAGCTTTTATTACTAATTTTCCCCAGAAAAAAATTCTAATGGAGATGTATTGGAGAATTTCCATAAAATTAATGTCCAGACTTAATGGATGTCTAAGATATCATTATTAACGGGAATGTTCCATATACTGGGATCTTTTGATTAGAGATTAGAGTTAGATCAGAACTTATTTAAAACTGGATACTTGCCAAAGTATCCAGAAACTCAATTTAAACACATTCTAGAGGCTAATGCTTTATTTAGGTTGCGTCTTTAGGATGCCAAATGAAAAGCTGCAGTTACAAAAAAAAATCAATTGTTCTGGTCAGCTGTTAGATGATCTAAAGACCATATCATGCTCAGTTTGATTCCTGCTGATGCCTACACAAAATCAGTTGGTTGAATTAAGATGAATTTTCCATATGTAGAAATTGACTGCCACCCATCCAGAAGGGTCTTCCTACTGGACCAGCAGCCTGGGTCTCACATACTCGTTGACTGGCCCAGGCTACACTGATAGATTCAGTGAGATTTTCTGTCTTTCCCAAGACCTCAAACTCAGAATTGTGATTCTCACAATGTGGTTAAATCCCATGTCTCCTGCTTTCATCCTACAAGAAGCATAGCCAAAACACCTGGGTGTGGAGGCTTCTTCCTAATACATCTTCCCCTAATCTCGAAACTCTGAGAGGTCATCCCCTTTCCCAGATTAATAATCCCCTATTTAAAGCTAGTTTAAACATGTGCATGAAAATTGGCACATGGGTGTGTATCAACTTTAGTTCCCTCTTAGGAGTCCTATGCCATTCTCAACACCCTTAAGCAACTCACACAGCCCAAAGGTGGCTAGAAATATTAGCTTAAGTAAAAACCTCAGTATTTCTAACCCAATCACGAACAGGATTGAGTTTCAGTCCTCTCACTACCTGCCAATAAGTTTCTGTATTGGTAGGCATGGGATCACCCATCCATAGAAACCTTTATAAGCAAAGCAGAGGCTAAGCCACCATAGCCCACAGTCAGCAAGTGATTTTGCTTATGTTAAGACTTGCCCTGAAGACTCTCATTTTCCAGACCCTGGCTTCTTCTTAACTTCCTGGACCCAAAAGGAAGCATCAAACCACAGTGGGCCATGGCTGTATTTTGTTTGGTTCACAAGTAGTGGCCCAAACAATATTTAAAACAAATTGACAAAAAACTGAATTCATTCCTAGCTCTCAAAAACTCCAAGAACTCATAGAAAATGTGAGTTCCTAGCTTCTCTGAAAAAATTCAGAATATATGGTACTGCCGAGCACACATTTCCCCACGGCAGCATTCAGCAGCAGTGCTCAGTTTACCAAGTCTCCACTCCTTTCAATTGTCCCTGATGCTGAGATCAAGTCTTTCTTACACTTGGCTCACTCGTCGTATTACTACTACCTGCCAGGTTTCTGCAGGCGTTAGATTTCGCAACACCACTCCAAACTGAAAAAGTCAAATGCAGTCTTAGAGACCCCCTTCTCCAGCCACCTCCTTCTCTAAATGAGGAATCGGAGATTCGGAGAAAGGAAATGACTTGCCCCAAATTTTCCATCTTGCGAATGTCAGAGCTGCCAGTAGATTAAAAGTCTTGCCTTAATCTACTGATTTCATCTCCGTGAAAAATCAACCCCACGGACACCCTAGCCATTCATACCAAACATAACTAACAGGTATTGACCCCTTACTATAAACCTCACAACGTGCTTATCGCCTTTTTAATGTGATATCATTTCATTTTCATAACAATGCTATGAATTAGGTGCTCATGTAAATTCCATTTTGCAGATAAGGACACTGAGATTCGGAGAGATTAAAAAACTATCCCAGTGTCAGGCAGTGAGGGGCAGGCCCATAACTGAAATCTCATAGCTTAATCTTTTAGCTACAATACATACTGCTTCACCTTCCTCTATGTTGATCATTCACTCATTCATTCAGCAAATCTGTGAGTCCTGCACTTTTCTAGGTGCTGGGGATATGCTAGTGAAGACCCAAATCAGCCATCCTCATGAAGCTTGCAGTCCGCTGGTGTCTCCGACTGCATGTATCATCATTAATCTTTTAATTTCATGCCCTCTCATGTGGTCATATAAGTCTTATCCATATACAAACCTTCTGCCTATACATTCCATTAAATTCCAGAAGTTTTCTTCTCTCATATTTTCTACAATGTCATCTAGCACAGGGATTGGCTTCTTGTAGGTGTTGTATAAATATCATTTATCCGAATACCAATGAACACAGAACAGAAAGGATAATACAGGAAGTGAGTCAGGCTTTCATTCTTGCAGGGATTTGGCTGGGAGGACAGAATGGATGTGCACGTATTGTTTCTGTCTGCTCCCCTGAAAACGAGAACATGCCTATCTGACCCACAATACTTGCTCTGACACCTATGTATTCAGAGGCCTCCTTCCTGACTTTTGCAGCCTTCCCCATGCTGAGAATCTTGTGATTTGGTCTAAAAAATAAAAATGAAAACTGTTTCAATGCTTCATAGAAGACAATTCTGCTGTCTTCAACGGAAACACAGGTTCCCCCCGCTCCCTTGGGCCTCTCCCCAGTCAATCTGCTGATGGATGCAAAGATACCAGCTCGAAGTAACTAGAAGCACCCATGTGCAATTTGATTAGAAGAGGGTGCCTGATTACATCCTAACCAGAAGAGAGCTCTTCTTTGCCCAGGAAGTGGACAAAGTTCCAACCTCCTCTTTGTGATGAGATCATCTGATCACTTTGTGATGAGAAATCCCCTGGGCCCTCAGCTGACAGCTGCTGTCAGCCCAAAAAGCAATTGCTGAGCCCACAGACTGCAGGTGCCCTGGCCATTAACTCGGGTGGTGTGAGAGCCAAAGCAAGACACATGGGGAGAAGGCGTACAATGTTTCTTTAATCAACTCACAGTCACCTACACAACCTATGAATTTCCTCACTTGACTGAAACATCTCTGCAATACCAAATACACAAACATGCAAAGTGCATCAGAGAAAGAGGCCAACCTGGTTAGTTTCCTCGTTCAAAAAAAAAAAAAAAAAGATCCCACAAAACAATTTATCTTCTAAATCATTGATTTATTAATAAATTCATCAATCATCCATTCTAAAGCAAACAAGGAGTATCTAGTATGCTCCTGGCACACATATATCCCCTAAACACTTCAAGTTCTTTAATAAATCTTCATGGATCTGTTCTCCTTTAGGTTAATATTTTCAAACTTTTCAGAAATATTTACCAGAGTAGAAAGAGCTTAGACTTTGGGATTATATAGACCTATATTTTATTTCAATTCGAATGTTATTTTTTTTCTACCACTCTCCAGCCCTGTGACATTTATCCACTGGCAACCTCTGCAAGGTTCAGTTTCTTTAAGCAACCCTCTGAGGTGTGGAATTAGAACTGTACATCCTAGCATTGTCCTGAGATTAACTCAGGTCACATATGTAAAAAGCTTACACAATGCTTCATGCCCAGCAAAGCACTCAATGAATGGAGGTTTTGATTTTGGTCGATTATATTATTAAATATTATTTAAAAATTGTCTTCACACCCAAAGGAAAAAACAGAAACAGCCACATTTATTTCAAATGTATATGTTAATAAAGGATTGAGATTCACCTGTGTCATAGAAGGCAGAGACTCTTAAAGCTCCAGTGGAAGCTATGTAAAGTCAGGAATGCAGAAGAAAGATGCTTGATCCTACTTCTATTTTATGGTTGTTAACAACTGCATATTAAAGAAAATAATACAATTATAAAGAAGTTTTTGAAACTGAGAAATCTCTTAAAATCAAGAGTCATGGAAAAATGATCTAAAGATTTCAAGCTGGGTGTTATCGAAAACATGAAAATAATGAAGAAAAGAACATATATGCAAAAGAGACAAGAATTAAAAGTTATAATAAAGATTCTCCAATCTAGGTGAATGACAATAGAAAGAGAACAAAAGATAGACCATCAAGAAACAGATCAATAAATTAAAAGGACAATAGAAAATAGAATATTTAATTTGCATTACTAGCAAAAGTGAAAACAAAAACATGTATGTACACTAAGTATCAGGAATAAAAGTCTAATATAATAATCATAACTCCAGTCTTATCAAAAATATCTTAAAATAAATGTAAATATATAGAGTACTTTTAAAAATAAGTTTCTTAAAAGAAAACAACAGATCGGCCGGGCGCGGTGGCTCAAGCCTGTAATCCCAGCACTTTGGGAGGCCGAGACGGGTGGATCACGAGGTCAGGAGATCGAGACCATCCTGGCTAACACAGTGAAATCCCGTCTCTACTAAAAAAATACAAAAAAACTAGCCGGGCGATGTGGCGGGCGCCTGTAGTCCCAGTTACTCGGGAGGCTGAGGCAGGAGAACGGCGTAAACCCGGGAGGCGGAGCTTGCAGTGAGCTGAGATCCGGCCACTGCACATCAGATCACACTCTAATCTCAGATTTGATTTGATGGTATAATAGTGCATAAGATGAGATGAAATAAGATCCTTCTTCTAATCTTCTATTTCTACTGGCTTTTAAATTTCTTTGCAAAATTAAGTTCAGATATTGATTCTTCTACTTATTCAGTACTTTGTGGGATGGCTGGTATAAATGTGTAAAATGCAAATGAAAATAGGTTCAGTGTCTAAATTATTCAGATACAGAGGCATTTTCCATTATTCAAAGCAATTTTCTGTTGCCTTTTCTATAACATGTAGATATAAATGCGGTGTTCAGAGTATCTTCAATCTGAATTAAAAACTAGTACCTGCCTTTTTTCTACAAAAAGCAGGTGCTAACATTAAAACATATCTGATAAAGAATATCACTGCATAAATTCCTGTGATAGCCCCCTGGGTGTTTTAAATATAATAGATTTTTTAAAAGTCTTTACTAGTAGAAATTTTTGCTTTTCTCTTTAGGTTATTTTGGTTATGAGTAACAGAAAGGGAATATTAGTAAAAGATAAAGCAGTATCTCATAAAATTCAACAAAGAGTTAAACAAACCAGGCTAAGAAAAATTGGGAAATAGGAATGTTCTGGGGGACCAACCATAGGAATTTTCTCTCTAAACATACATGCTCAACAGGGGTGTGAATGTCCTCAGGTTAGCAAAAATTGATTCCTGGGGCAGAGAGCAATTCAGATTATCTCTCTCCTTCTTTCTTTCTTTCTTTCTTTCTTTCTTTCTTTCTTTCTTTCTTTCTTTTCTTCTTTCTTCTTTCTTTTCTTCTTCTTCTCTCTTCCTCTTCCTCTTCTTCTTTCTTCTTCTCTCCTTCCTTCCTTTCTTCTTTCTTTTTTCTTTTTTCCTCCTCCTCCTCCCCCTCCTTCTTCTTCTTCTCTCTCTCCCTCCCTCCCTCTCTCCCTTTCTCCCTCTCTCCCTTTCTCCTTTTCTCCTTCTCTCTCTCTCTCTCCACCATGTGAGAATACAAGAAGGCCACCATCTGCAAGCCAGGAAGAAAGACCTTACCATGAACCAAACCCCACCAGAACCTTGATTTTGGACTTCTCAGCCCCCAAAACCATGAGAAAATCAACTTCTGTTATTTAGGCCATGCAGTCTATGGTATATTGTGATGGCAACCCAAGCAGGCTAAGACAAGAGTTATTTTTCTGTTGTTTTAAAATCTGGACATGAATCCTTTCCTGGTTATTTGTATTGCAAATGTATCTATGCTGTGGCTTGCCTTTTTACTTCCTTACTAGAGTTTTTGATGAACAGAAGCTCTTAATTTTAATGTAGTGCAATTTATAAATTTTACATTTTATGGTTAGTGCTTTCTGTGTTCTGTTTAGGAAATTTTGCCTACCCTAAGATTGCAAAGACATTCTCAAATGTTATCTTCTAGCAGCTTCATTGTCTTAGCTTTTCTGTTTAGGTTACTGTTTCCTCTGAATTGGACATTTTGTATGGGGTGTGAAATAGAGGTAAAGATTTTTTTTTCCCCCTTACTGGTTAGAAGTGAACACATTTATTAAAATGGCATTCCTTTCACCACTGCAATGCAGTGACACCTGTATTATAAATCAGGTGACCACAAATGTGAACGTGGACATTTGTACTCTTTACTCTGTTCTACTGCTTTATGCTTGTGCCACTATTATCACATTTTAATTCATTTTGTTTTATATTAAAATCTGATATCTGGTATTGTAAATCTATTAGCTTTGTTATTCTTCAAGATTATTGATCTTATTCTTGTGTCTGAATTTCTATATAAATTTTAGACACAGCTTGTCAATTTCCATGAAAAGAAAAACCTGCTGAGGTTTTTCATCGGGATTGCTTTGAATTGATCTATAAATCAATTGAAATTGTTATAAGTTTAAGCCTTTCAATACATGAACATGGTATATTCCTCCATTATTTAGGTCTTCTCTAATTTCTTTCAATAATCACCTTTACTTTTCTTTGTTGGGGTTATACATATCTTGCATTAAGCTTATTTTTAGATATTTAATAGTTTCCATGTGAAAATGGTATCATTTTAAAGTGATTTCTTAATCTTTCTTGCTAGTTTATAGGAAACACTGTATACTGACCTTACATTCAATTACTTTGCAAAGTTCTCTGATTGATAATATTTCTTTCAAATATTCTACAAACTGAATAATATTTTCATCAAAGAAAATATATTAATCTCTTCTATTCCAATCCATATATCTTTTATTTCATTCCTTTCCTTATTCCACTGACTAGGCTCTCGAATACAGTGTTAAATAGGAGAAGTAATAGTAATCAACCTATTTCATTCCCTACCCCAGTTGCTCTAGATTTTCTATAGCTACCTTTTACATTGAGAAATTTCCCTCAGTTTCTAGTTGGCTAAAAGTATTTTTTAATCATGAATGAGTATTGAATTGTATGAAGTTTATATAAACCCTTTTTTCTTTTATTCTATTATTATGAATCACATTGATTAATTTTCTAATGTTAAGCTAGCCTTATATTCTCAGAACAAATTCAACTTGGTGGTAATAGTGCTGTGCGTGTGTGTGTTTGTATGCACAGTTTATATATATTATATATATAAATTCTACTGCATTACTTAGTATTTTATTTAGGATTTTTGCATCTATGTTCATTAAAAATGTTGATCTGTGACTTTGAGTTTTTTAATAATACATTTATCAAGTTTTGGCATATAAATTATGCCATCTTCATCTTCATAAAGCAAGTTGGGAAGTGATGTCCCTTTTACTATCCTCTAGAAGAGTATGTGAGAGGTTGGTGTGAATTCTTTCTTAGATATTTAGAAAAAGTTACTCCTGAGGTCATCTGAGCCCATCATCGTCTTTGGGGAATTTTCATCACACGTTTAATTTTTTAAATTAAACTAGAAAAATTCAGATTGTCTATTTTTTTCTTTCAGCTTTGTTAATAATTTTTAGGAATTTGCTCATCTTGTCAAATTTTTTTAATTTATGGGGTTATTTGTTCATAATTCCCTCTTATTACATATTTAATATCTATAGGATCTCTATGATAATTCCTCTCTTCATTCTTGATAGTGGCCATTTGTGTTTGTTTGCTTTATTAGTTTTCTAGGGTTTTCTCAATTTCATTAGTATACTTTAAAAACCAACTTTTGGTTTGTTGATTCTCTTTATTATATATTTATTTTGTATCTCATTGATTTTTAATCTTTACCATTTCTTTCCTTCTATTTTCCTAGCTTTTAATTTTCTCTTCTGTTTTTAATTTCCTGAAATGTAAGATAACACCTTAGATTTTCAGTCTTTCCTCTTTTAGACACGTTCATTTAAAGCCATATAATTCCCTCAAATCACTTGTTAACTTTATCCCAGAAGTTTTACTATGTTGTGTTTTCATTATCATTCAGTGAAAAAAAATATATTTAATTTTCATTGTGATTTCTTCTTTGACCCATGGATTTACTTGAAGGTGTATTGCTTAATTTCCAAACATTTGAGGGTTTTCTAGTTATCATTTTGCATTTATTTCTAGCTTGATTTCACTATGGTTAGAGAATATACTATGCACAATTTTAATCTTTACACATTTGTTGAGACTTACTTTATTACCCAGCATGTGGTCAATATTTGGTAAATAACTGTTCTGTGGGTACTTGAAATTAATTTATCTTACACGGTTGCCAAGTAAAGAATTTTATACATGCCAATTAAGTCCAGTTGGGAGACAATGTTGATAAACTCTTCTATATCCTTATGTATTGTTTGTCTACACATTCTAACAGTGGTGTCAGAATTCTAACCACAATTGTATTAGAATAAGTTGTATTAGAATAATTACTTATTCTAATAGTTTTGACTATTAGTCAACAAATCCAATTATAATCGTGGATTTGTCAACATCTCCTTTTACGTCAGCTAGATTTTGCTTTATATATTTGGAGTTCTATTATTAGGTTCATAAAAATTTAGTATTATCATATTTTTATTTTTTTATTTTTTCATCAGTTATTGGGGTACAGGTGGTATTTGGTTACATGAGTTAGTTGTTTAGTGGTGATTTGTGAGATTTTGGTGCACCCATCAATTGAGAAGCATACACTGAACCATATTTGGAGTTTTTTATCCCTCACCCGCCTCCACCTTTCCCCCCAAGTCCCCAAAGTCCATTGTATCATTCTTATGTCCTTGCATCCTCATAGCTTAACTCTCATATATCAATGAGAACATATGATGTTCGGTTTTCCATTCCTGAGTTACTTCACTTAGAATAAATAATGTCTCCAATCTCATCCAGAATGCTGCAAGTGCCATTAATTCATTCCTTTTCATGACTGAGTAGTATTCCGTCATATAAATATACCAGAGTTTCTTTATCCACAAGGTATGTCCCTTCTATGCTGATTTTGCTGAGTTTTAATCATAAAGCGATGCTGGATTTTGTCAAATGCTTTTTCTGCATCTATTGAGATGATCATGTGATTCCTGTTTTTAATTCTGTTTGTGTGGTGTATCACATTTATTAACCTGTATATGTTAACCATCTCTGCATCCCTGATATGAAACCCACTTGATCATGGTGGATTATCTTTTTGATATGTTGTTGGATTCACTTAGCTAGTATTTTGTTAAGGATTTTAGCATCTATGTTCATCAAGGATATCAGTCTGTAGTTTTCTTTTTTTGTTATGTCCTCTCCTGGTTTTGGTATTAGGGTAATGCTGGCTTCATAGAATGAATTAGGGAAGGTTCCTTCCTTAGCTATCTTGCGGAATAGTGTCAAAAGGATTGGTACCAATTCTTCCTTGAACATCTGGTCCTGGACATTTTTGTTTGTAATTTTTTAATTACCATTTCAATCTCTCTGCTTATTATTTGTTCATTTAGGGTATCTAATTCTTCCTGATTTAAGCTAGGAGGGTTGTATTTTTCCAGGAATTTATCCATCTCTTCTAGGTTTTCTAGTTTATGTGCATAAAGGTGTTCTTAGTAGACTTTAGCAATAGAATGATCTTTTGTATTTCGGTGGTGTCAGTTGTAATATCTCCTGTTTCATTTCTTAATGAGATTATTTGGATTTTCTTACTCCTTTTCTTGGTTAATCTTGCTAATGGTCTATCAATTTTATTTATCTTTTCAAAGACCTAGTTTTTTGTTTCATTTATCTTTTGTATTATTTTTTTCAATTTCATTAGATTCTGCTCTGATCTTGGTTATTTCCTTTCTTCTGCTGGGTTTGGGTTTGATTTGTTCTTGTTTCTCTAATTCCTTGAGGTATAACCTCAGAATGTCAGTTTGTGTTCTTTCAGTCTTTTTGATGTAGGCATTTGGGGCTATGAACTTTCTTCTTAGCACTGCCTTTGCTGTATCCCAAAGGTTTTGATGGGTTGTGTCATTAGTGTCGTTCAGCTCAAAGAATTTTTTAATTTCCATCTTGATTTTGTTTTTGACCCAATGCTCATTCAGGAGCAGGTAATTTAATTTCAATGTATTTGGATGGCTTTGAATGTTCCTTTTGGAGTTAATTTCCAGTTTTATTCCACTGTGGTTTAAGAGTGTGCTTGACATAATTTCAGTTTTCTTAAATTTATTGAGGCTCATTTTATGGCCTATCATATGGTCTATCTTGGAGAAAGTTCCATGTGCTGTTGAATAGAATGTGCATTTTGTAGTTGTTGGATGCAATGTTCTGTATATATCTGTTAAGTCGATTTGTTCCAAAGCATAGTTTAAATCCACTGTTTCTTTGTTGCCTTTCTGTCTTGATGACCTGTCTAGTGCTGTTAGTGGAGTATTAAAGTCCCCCACTATTATTGTGTTGCTGTCTATCTCATTTCTTAGGTCTATTAGTAATTGCTTGATAAATTTGGGAGCTCCAGTGTTAGGTACATGTATGTTTAGAATTGTGATAATTTCCCTGTTGGACAAGGCCTTTTATCATTATATAATGTCCCTCTTTGTCTCTTTTAACTATTGTTGCTTTGAAGTTTGTTTTGTCTGATATAAGAATAGCTACCCCTGCTGCTTTGGTGTCCATATGCATGAAATGTCTTTTTCTACCCCTTTACTTTCAGTTTATGTGAGTCCTTGTGTGTTGAGTCTCCTGAAGGCAGCAGGTAGTTGGTTGGTAAGTTCTTATCCATTTTGCAGTTCTGTGTCTTTTAAGTGGAGCATTTACGCCATTTACATTCAATGTTAGTATTGAGATGTGAGGTATCATTGCATTCATCATGCTATCTGTTGCCTATGTGCCTTGTTTTTGTTTTTTGTTTTGCTTTTTAACTTGTATTTTTGTTTTAGAGGTCCTGTGTGATTTATGCATTAAAGAGGTTCTGTTTTGAGGTGTTTCCAGGATTTGCTTCCAGATTTAGAGCTCCTATTAACAGTTCTTACAGTGGTGGCTTGGTAGTGGCAAATTCTCCCAGCATTTGTTCATCTGAAAAAGATTGTCTCTTTCCTTCATATATGATGCTTAGTTTCACCGGATACAAAGTTCTTGGCTGATAATTGTTTTGTTTGAAGAGACTGAAAATAGAGCCCCAATCCCTCCTAGCTTGTAGGGTTTCTGCTGAGAAATCTGCTGTTAATCTGACAGGTTTTCCTTTATAAGTTACCTGGTGCTTCTGTCTCACAGCTCTTAAGATTCTTTCCTTCATCTTAACTTTAGATAACCTGATGACAATGTGCCTAGGCAATGATATTTTTGCAATGAATTTCCCACTTATTCTTTGTGCTTCTTATATCTGGATGTCTATGTTTGTAGCGAGGCTAGGAGAATTCTCTTTGATTATTCCCCCAAATATGTTTTCCAAACTTTTAGATTTCTCTTCTTCCCTAGGAACACCAATTATTCTTAGGTTTGGTCATTTAACATAATCCCAGACTTCTTGGAGGCTTTGTTCATATTTTCTTAATCTTTTTTCTTTGTCTTTGTTGGATTGGGTTAATTCGAAGACCTTGTCTTTGAGCTCTGAATTTCTTTCTTCTACTTGTTCAATTCTATTGCTGAGACTTTCCAGAGCATTTTACATTTCTATAAGTGTGTCCAATGTTCCCTGAATTTTTATTGTTTTTTTCTGTATGCTATCTACTTCCTTGAATATTTCTCCCTTCACTTCTTGTATCATTTTTTGGATTTCCTTGCATTGGGCTTAACCTTTCTCTGGCATCTCCCTGATTAGCTTAATAACTAATCTCCTGAAATCTTTTTCAGATAAATCAGGGATTTCTTCTTGGTTTAGATCCATTGCTGGTGAACTAGTGTGATTTTTGGAGGGCATTAAAGAGCCTTGTTTTGTCATATCACCAGAGTTGGTTTTCTGGTTCCTTCTCATTTGGGTAGGCTCTATCAGAGGGAAGATCTAGGGCTAAGGCTGTTGTTCAGATTATTTTGTGCCACAGGGTATTACCTTGATGTAGCACTCTCCCGCTTTTCTTAAAGATGTGGCTTCCTGTGACCCAAACTGCATTGATCGATGTCTCTCCTCTGGGTCTAGCCACCCAGCAAGTCTACCCAGCTCCAGGCTGATACTGGGGGTTGTCTGCACAGAGTCCTGTGATGTAAATCGTCCATGGGTCTCTCAGCCATAGATACCCACACAGTATTTGAGGTGTCTCCTGGGTCCTGCAGAAGCAGTCTGCTTCCTTCAGAGGGTCTGTGGGTCCTCCAGGATTGCTGGTTTGTTCTTGCAGTCAATCTGAGCTAAAATTCTCAGTGCAAGTCTCCACACGCTTCTCTATCCATCCAAGTTGTAGCTGCAATCTAGTCCTGCCTCCCATCTGCCATGGTCTCTCCAGTATTATCATATTTTTTAAATTAGTCCCTTAAACAATAAATGTCCTCACTTACCTCCAGTAATACTTTTTTTCTTAACATCTACTTTGTCTGATATTAGTATAGATTTACTTTTGGTTAGTATGTGTATAGTATATATGTATTGGGGCATTCTTGTGTTGCTATAAAGAAATACCTGAGACTGGGTAAGTTATAAAGAAAAGAGATTGGCCGGGCACAGTGGCTCACACCTGTAATCCCAGTACTTTGGGAGACCAAGGAAGGTGGATCACCTGAGGTCAGAGTTCGAAAGTAGCCTGGCCAACATGGTGAAAATCCGTCACTACTAAAAAGAGAAAAATTAGCTGGGCATGGTGGCATGTGCCTATAATCCCAGCTACTGAGGAGGCTGAGGCAGGAGAGTCACTTGAACCCAGGAGGCAGAGGTTGCAGTGAGCCAAGATAGCACCATTGCACTGCAGTCTGGGCAACAGAGCGAGAGGAAAGGAAGGAAGGAAGGAAGGAAGGAAAGAAGGAAG
>NW_012123487.1:410440-425955 GCF_000951035.1 Colobus angolensis palliatus
GGGAGGAAAGGGAGGAAGGAAGGAAGGAAGGAAGGAAGGAAGGAAAGAAAGAGAGAGAGAGAGAAAGAAAGAAGGAAAGAAAGAGAGAGAGAGATAGAAGGAAGGAAAGAAAAAGAAAAAGTGAAAAGAAAAGAGGTGTAATTGGCTCATGATTCTATAGGCTGTACAGGAAGCATGGTGTTGGCATCTGCTCTGCTCACCTTCTGGGGGGCCTTAGGGAGCTTTTACTCATGGCAGAAGGTGAAGCAGGAGCAGGCTCTTCATATGGTGAGAGGAGGAGTAAGAGAGTGGGGAAAAGGTGCCACACACTTAAACAACCAGATCTCATGAGAGCAGCACCAAGGCAAGACATGAAGGATCTGCCCCCATGACCCCAACACCTTCCATCAGACCCCACCTCCAACACTGGGAATCACAACTCAACATAAGATTTGGTGGGGACATATATTCAAACTATGTCAATATCATCTTTCATTATTTTACTTTCAACTGTTCTATATCCTTATACTTAAAATATGGCTCTTGTGAGCAGCACATAATACAGCCCGGTAGGATGGGTGCCAGGAGTTAAAATTAAATCAATTTAAAGAAACTAAAGAAAAGCAACATTTCCTGCACACCTGAGCTTATGAAATAAGATCCATACTGACTTTACCTACATGTAGGTTTGTGTGAAGGGGGGTGAGTACCCGACTCAAGAACAAGGAACTTGGGACTAGTTATAATAGCAAAGTGGTTTAAGAGTACAGACTCCCTCCTGGCTCTTCCAGCTTCTTGCCAACAGTGGTCAGAACAGGGGTCTCACAACCTATTTGCTTAAACCAGAGAAAGCTGTATCCCTGAATAGTATGGGAATGAGGAAAAGGGAGATAGATTTTCCTAAAACTGGAGAAAGTTCTTTGCATGAGACACTGTGCACATGGTAGCAAAGAAATATATCTAGAAGAAACAGCTGATACCAGTTTCTTTAAAGAGAGAGAGAGAGAAAGAAAGACAAGGTCTCACCATGTTGCCCAGGCTGTTCTCAAACTCCTGGACTCTAGGGATCCTTCATCTCAGCCTCCTGAAGTGGTGGAATTATAGGTGTGAGCCACCACACTTAGCCACAATATCAGTTTTCTTAATGGGAAAAAAAATATTGTTATATCTCAGTCATGCAGAATTTTTTTAATTATAAATCTCCTATCTGACTCTCTTGTTAGATTTTAAAATGAAGAGGATTCTATTCACGGTTATTACAATGTAAATAATGCAACCCGAATTAAGCTCTGCCCATGTCTTATACTTTTCACATCATCTCTAGGGATGATAAAACCTCCTAAAATAAATAACACAACAAAGTTCAGAAAATCCATCTTCCTCAAAATATGATTTGGTGTAGAAACCACCAGAAAGTGAAAGTTGTTCAGTCATAATCCACTTAGTTCAAATGATCTAGAGAGGGCCGCAGAGCTAAACATTGACAAGATCACACTCTTTTTATTTCTTCATGTTAATTAAAAAGACCAGGTCCATACATATAAGGGATTTATTTTTCAAACTATTATCACAAGAAATATTTGAATGCAGTAAGTGTGTCAATGCAGCTGTATGGTTAAATGTTATAACCTCTAAAGTCAAGAAATTCAAATTTATAGTTGCCACATTAAGCATAGATGTTCAAGCATTAAAGTTAACACCATATACAGTCATATAAAATATTGCATGTGCAAAGGGGCTGAGTTATGTTCATACTGGGAGCCATAATTTAGAATTTCCTGACTTCTGAACATGTAACACGTCATAGTAATTGATCTAGCTCCTTGGAGCTAATATAAAATATCTTGTTAACATGTTTTCTATCCAATTCTTTCACCATTTACCTTTTGGCTCTTGGAGAAACAATTAATCATGCTCAAATGTTTTCACACACCTGCACAAAGCTAATATAGCAATGCATCCAGAATTGAGCCAATGCAATCAAAATTGAGTGAAAAGATTTGTAAATCATGTAAGAATTTTGGACACAACATTAGTGTGGACACAATCTGAATCATGCAAGATGACATGTCTTGAGATTTAAAGCTTTGTTTGCTTTGTCTTGTCATAATGATGGCCTCATAATTCTTATGGATATAGTGGGGTACAGGGTATCAAGGGAGCTTATGCATGCAGAATATCTATAGACTGTTCGTTCATAAAGCTAATATGGAAGAGAAAGGGAGGATAGCCTATTTCATGATGGGACATGACATGTTAATTTCCCGGCACCACAAGAGAATTACATTCTTTAAATTAATTCTCTACCAAGTACTGGGGCTGTGTACCTCTACCCAATTCACCCCGTTCTTATTTTTATTTGATTGAGTCTTAAATTTACTACCTCCTAACCCACTTTTCTTAGTGCACAGCCCCTGCTGTCTTGCTCCATGGCAGGCAAAGAAAACCAATAGCCAACAGTTCGGAAGAGATCACCATATTACAGATATTGCTTAAAGCACCTTGTGGCCATTGATTCATTTAACCCAGTAGAGCAGGCCTTGGCAAAATACAGCCCACAGGCCAAATCTAGCCTGTCACCTCTTTAAGGTGTCTTTTAGGAACATGGCCATACTCATTCATCCAAGCATTGTTTATGGCTGCTTTCATGGGATGACTGCAGAATTGAGCTGTTATTGCAGATGTAGCTAGGAAAGCTGAAAATATTTGTTATCTGGCATGTATAGAAAAAGTCTGCTCAATCTATGGTTGTGTGGTCAGAAAACCTGACTCTCCAAGTCACATGTGAGAAATTTAGAATTAACAGAATTATTGGTTTACAGGAAATGGAGGAAGTCTCAGTGGGGGCACAATTGTCCATGCCTAATATTTATGCCTTAAGACCCGTCAGTTGAGTTTGGGAATTCAGCTTGGCACAAGTCCTAGGCATCACTTTTCATCTTTTTGTATTCTGCTTCTCACTCATTTGACTTTTTGCAGACTTTACTTACTGCAATTTTCAATCAGAAATTCAACAGTGGGTACCAGCATCCGAAAGGAGGAGGACAATTGCACACTAGCAGGGGGAGTTGCTTCCTATAATCTGTTATAGCTAAAAGAAGGGGGTTATATGCTTTTATAAATCTCCATGGGCCAATGTCTTGCACGTAAAATTCTATTACCCTCTTTCCAAAAAGAAACATACGCTTCCCTGGCATGAAAGAGAAAGAAGCTTCTTCTGGCCCCTCCTGAAATTTCTCCCTTTGCCCAGAAACTATACTCCCTGGGAGAGCCACAAGCACATTTTGGCTAACTTTTCACATTGTCAAAACATCTGGGGTGAAAAATGCATTTACCCATTCAGAGTATTTTCCCCTGAAGCAATGCCAAACATCTGTCTAACTAGAAACAGCTGTGTATTAGTTTGCTTGGGCTGCCGTAACAAAATGCCATAGACTGGTAGCTTAGGCAAAAGATGTTTATTTTCTCACAGTTCTGGAGACTGAAAGTATGGGATCAGGGTGCCAGCATGGTCAAATCCTGGTAAGGGCTCTCTTCTTGGCTTGCCGAGGGCCGCCTTCTCACTCTGTCCTCATATGCAAGAGAGAGACAGCAAACTTTCTGGTGTCTCTTCTCTTAAGGGCACTAATCCCACCATGAGGGCCCAATGTTCATGACCTCACCTAAAGTTAATTACCTCCCAAAGGCCCATGTCCAAATACCATCACATTTGGGATTATGGCTTCAATATATAATTGAGGGTGTCAAGGAATGCAATTCAGTCCATAGCAGGCTGCATCTGAGCATTAAGTAGGGCAGACTTTGATGTTCATGGTGGATCCTGTAAGCAAAGATTCAGTGAACCAGAGCATCAGAAGTTGCATGACCCCTGGCTTCATTATAGCCCTCATTACTGCTAACTGCATCCTCCTAGGAGCCTCTCTCTGAGGGATGCCACACCAGGACAATATCCATGTTGGTACCAGTTTTTGAAAGATTTCCCTGGGATTAGCATAAATCTAGCTCAGCCAGGATAAAGGTGTGCCAGACACTTCTTCTGCCATTCAGAATGCAGGGATTTGGGGAATATGTAGCAAAATCAAGATCACATGACTAGACACCATTATAGTCATATTTGTTGTCAGTTTTGAGTAAAAACATCACTCCAAAACTCATTGGATAAAAACAGTAAGCATTTATTATCGCCCAGCTGGGTGGTTAGCTGACCTAGGGCAGACACGGCTGACTTCTGGACTCATTCATAAGTCTGCAATCAGGTGGCAGGTGGGCTGGGAAGTGGCTGGTCTAGGATAGCTGCAATCTGGGATGACAAGGGAGGCTGGGCTATGTGGTTGCCCAGGCTAAATCTCAAGATGCTGGCACATTTCCAAGAGAGAGCGGAAACATGCAAGCCTCTTGAGGCTTAGGCTTAGAACTGGTAGAATGAGACTTTGGTAACCTCTAAGAGTCAAAACCAGTCTGAAGGCCAGCCTAAATTGAAAGAGTTGACAATGGATACTGCCTCTTGATAGGGGAAGCCACAAAATTGCATAGTAAATCATATGGATACAGGATGGGGTAAAGAACTGGGGCCATCTTTGCAAGCTCCCACAGAAGTGGAATCCGGGAAACAGTGGTTGCTTAACAAATAAAATAGCTCTACATAATCATTCATTTCTTCCCCTTCATGCCTCTTCCTCACTAAGGAACGAACATGGAGCATCGGGTGGTGGAAAAGAAAATAAGCACCTAGGAGACCAAGAGATGGAAGGACTGTGTTGTTTGTTTGCCACCCTGACATCAATGAGCTGTGTCCCCTTGAACCAATCACTTTCTTCCTTTGAGTCTCTGATTTTTCATCCTGAAAAGGAGTGTGATAGACTACTTAAGCTTAAAGCCTGTCATCATTTGGAGGTCCTACAGTCAAGTCAGACTATTCCCTCTAGATCAGGGGTCACCAAGCCCCAAGCTGCAGACCAATATGGGTCCCTGGCCTGTTAGGAACTGACCGCACAACAGGAGGTAAGCAACATCTGAGCAAGCATCACCACCTGAGCTCTGCCTCCTGTCAGATCAGCAGTGGCATCAGATTCTCATAGGAGTGCAAACCCTATTGTGAACTGTGCATGCAAGGGATCTAGGTTGTGCATTCCTTATGAGAATCTAATGCCTGATGATCTGAGGTGGAACAGTTTCATCCCAAAACCATGTCCCCCAACCCCAGTCCATGGGAAAAGTGTCTTCCACAAAACCAGTCCCTGGTGCCAAAAACGTCAGGGACCAGTGCTCTAGACTTTTCCAATTAGCCACCTACCCAAAGTGTGTGTTGCAGGTGCAGACATGGGTATTCTCTAGCAAAGAAATGCTTTGATCGAAGTAATGCTGGATACATATTTATTGATAGACTGATTCTAAGTCTGCCCCTTCCACCGAGATTGTGATTGGAACAATCAGACCTCAGAAAGACAATCCTGACTAGGGGATTTGATGGGAACAATTTATTTATTTATTTTTATATCCTTGAGATGAGTCCACACCAGCAGGACAACTCAACATTCTTACAGTGTGGAGGATGGAGGATGAACACTGGGAAAAGGGCAGCCTATTTCTGTCTTGCCTTCTGCTCATGAGCTTGGTCTTGCTCCTTCCTTTTCTCCATTTTCTGTCCTCTAACATGTGAAAAATATTTTGATAGATAATTGACACATCGTCCAGAATGTAACATACTGAATTTATAAATTTAAAGAGGTGTGTAATAAATACAATTTTCTTGCTTAACAGTATGAATATTTGCTATATTTGCCCCATCCACGTAATATGCATATTTTTCATAAAAGCATACACTTCATCAAGGCCTCCATACTTACTAATACTTTCTAATCCCCACTATTGTACCTGGCGCATAGCATGTGTTCATTAAATACTTTATTAAATTTGTCTATTTGAGAAAAGCAAAACAAATTTGCTGACTGTATTAAGGTTGTGTTTGCATGTTACCAAACCATCTAGTTGGAAAATGAAAACTCCAATCATTTTAATGCCAAATTATGCCACACATTCAGACATCTGGGAAGCATTTGAAGCATTTTACTTTACCCTTAAATGTCTTGGTGTCCTGTAGAGACAAGCCTCAGGAAATGGCTGTGAGTGTTTGTGGTAAGGGGAGTGTGCAATGTGGGAGGTAATATTTTGAAAGTGGCTTCTGGGAGGGAATGCGCTGGTAAAGTTGAACTGAAAATTGGTTCACTTCCCTATGCTGATTGTCATGTAAATTTGGGCCAGCTTTTTGGTTACTATAAGGCAATTAAAGCAAGAGTGGTCACACAGTCTATTACCCTTCACTCAAAAATCTCACACCAAAAATTCAACAGGGCATAAAGTTTAATAGAATTATCCTATAGCAACTCAATGGGATAGCTCTCATCTATTAGACATATAAAGCATGAAGGCTTTTGAAGCCACATGGAAAAATATTTATAAATGGCTAACTAAAAAACTAGGAGATAAAATGACCTCTATACATTATATATATATACACACACACACACACACACATACATATATATATATATACACACACACACACACAATGGACATATATTATATAATTATGAAGCTAACTCATAAGCTAATTAAGAAGGTAATTTCACTCTCTCCCTAAACCTGTATCTAAATCTTTATAATTTTTTGTTTTCATATCCCAACCAATTATTTTTCTCATTTTGTAGTTTATATAAGAAAACCAGACTGACATGCTTATACTCTTTCCAAGTTAAATATTATACATTTTCAAAATTAAATATTATAATACAAAATTATTGGGACACATTGCCCCAGCTGGGGATCCATCATTTCACCACTTGCTACCAATGGAATGTTACAGAGAACTAAAGACCCAAGATTTGC
Organism: Colobus angolensis palliatus; assembly: GCF_000951035.1. Taxonomy (NCBI): domain Eukaryota; kingdom Metazoa; phylum Chordata; class Mammalia; order Primates; family Cercopithecidae; genus Colobus; species Colobus angolensis. Next base: position 417,305 of record NW_012123487.1, read on the forward strand.
ATGTAGGGAGCCTACTGCCTACTGCATTTGGAGATCACAAGGTCCCCATGGCTGGAGACAGCAGAGAACTGAGGACTGGCCCTAAAAGGTTGCCATCAGGAATATAAGGTATGCATAGGCATTAAATGTATACCATTTATCAGTTCCGCAACTGCCTTTGATAACCAAGTTCATCCCTAGAAGCTGAAGAGTCGGGGTCAACAGATTCAGGGTGTCAGATTCAAGGGAAATTTCTCAGCAGGAACCCCCTTCTCACCCTCATTTTATTTTTATTTATTTTTTTGAGATGGAGTGTCACTCTGTTGCCCAGGCTGGAGTGCAGTGGCGCAATCTCTGCTTACTGCATCCTCCGTCTCCCAGGTTCAAGCTATTCTCCTGCCCTAGCCTCCTGAGTAGCTGGGATTACAGGCATGCGCAACCACGCCCTGCTAATTTTTGTATTTTTAGTAGAGACGGGATTTCACTGTTTTGGTCAGGCTGGTCTCAAACTCCTGACCCTCATTTTATTTTTTAAAATATTTTTATATAAGATAGGTCTAGTTAAATTGATTATCAAACGACACCAAAAGGAGTCAGCATGAAGACTGTGTAGAAGGATTCTGGGACCATAGGACAAGGTAGAATCATAGGACAAGGTAGTCTTTTGTGATTTAGTTTCTACACGAGCCCAGATATTATTTACGACCAGTTGTCCTGTGCTAACTCTTCCCCCTGCAGCCCCCTTACAGTAGCCAGGCTAAGGCACCACACAGGAGGTCCCCAGAAGTCAGGACCCAGGAAATCAGCTCAATTTTTCATATTCCAAGGTGATTTGGATGGTAATTAAATGATAATCTCTTTGATATATTTTTTAACTGGTAAGTTTTTTTTTTCACTTTAAGCCGTGGCAGAAAAATTATGTGACAACAGTGTAGCTTCCCAAAGAATGGAAAAGTCATTTAAGGACAAAAAGAAGGTAAAAGGAACATGTAAGTAATCAATCTATTATGGGTAAGAAAAAAATTGGCACATTTCAAAATGGAAAATAAAATAGTATTGAAGAAAAATACAATTTTCCATAACTCCAATTGCACTTAATTTTCCAAATCTGTGTTCTTTTAAATGATTAAGGTTTTTAACAATCCAGACTAAAAAGAGCAAAGAGTAAAAGAAAATAAATCTTTCTATGTTTGAAGTTCGCAATATTAAAACTAGCCAACAAAAACACAAGATTGGTTGAACCAGCTCTTGGCCATAATTAAATTAGAATGTGTTTAAATTCTTAATGGCATGGTATTTTACACAGAGTTTGAAATATACACCTAAACACTCAAGCCATCATGAGTTATTAACATAAAGTACCCAATAACTGGAGACGTATTGCAGCATATTATCACTCCTCTCTGACTAATGAAACCAATCATCCTCTCTAGTGTTTTAGCCACACAAACCAGAATCACTCTCCTCCCAGCTTGAAAGGTTTCAGAAAGCATCGAAGCAGCTAAAAGGCAGTCTTTCTGCCTGATGAAATGACCAAAATAAATGTTGTGCTGTTTTTATTGGAGCATGGGTATGTATTTTCTCTTAAGCATTCGACTTGTCCACTTTTCTGCACAGAAGAGGATCCATTCAGATCCCAGAGGCACACGCAGCACGACCACAGTTTACTAATTGTTATCAGGAAGCCTCTGCATGACAGGAAGATCACAGTTTAGAGAGCTAAGCTGGCATGTTTATGTATTTATTGGGCTTATTTTGACAAGGATTTGCTGAAATGTATATTCAGGTTGAGTATTCCTAAACTGAAAATTAGAAATCCAAAATGCTCCAAAATTCAAAACATTCTGATCACCAACATGATGCTTAAAAAAATGCTCATTGGAGCAGTTAGGATCTTTACATTAGGGATGCTTAACCATAAGTATAATGCAAATATTTCAAAAGCCAAAAAAATAAATAAATAAAAATGGAAACACTTCTGCTCCCAAGCATTTCAGATAAGGGATACCCAACCTGTATTAAATAGCCCTTGGTAATAGTTTATGGAAGTCTGCAGAATTCAAATGGGTAAGAAATAATATAGATATCAAGCAACTAACTGCAGAATCAAGCTTTCAATTAAAGCTGGCTGAACCCTTTAACTAGCAGAATTCATGGGCCAGCAGTGGGACTAAGAGCTTTGGCAAGATCTTTGGTCTCTCTCTCTAGACATTTTGGCATAGACCCAGGGCAGTTTTGCCAAAAGTGTTTCAGTCTGTTCTACCTACTGGTCAATGATCCTCCTAATCATTAGACCAGGTCCTCTAGTGCTTTGAATGTGTCCCCCAAAGTACCTGTGTTGGAAACTTAATCTCCAATCAATAGTGTTGAGAGGCAGAACCTTTAAGGGGCAGAGCCCTCATGAATGGAGTAACATTATTACAACAGAAGTGGGTTAATTCTCTCAGGAGTGGGCTCCTGATAAAAGTGAATTCAGCTCTCTCTTGCTCTCTCACATGCTCTTTTGCCCTTCTGTCTTCCTCCATGGGATGACACAACAAAAATGCCCTTATGAGAGGCTAGCACCTTGATATTAGACTTCTTAGCCCTTGGAACTATGAGAAATACAATTTTTTCTTTATAAATTACCAGGTCTGTGGTATTCTGTTAGAGCAACATGAAATGGACTAAGACACCCAGTAAAGCAATCTTTATAAAATTATGTGCCAGAGAGTGACAGAGTCAGAATCAACAAAATATTGCTAATACTATGAGCAGCAGATAGCTAGCAGTTTTCTCATGATGAAGACAAGATGAATGATCCTAGAATCCTCTTACAGGCCGAATAAATCAGCAGAGATGAAGGGAGATCTCATCTAAAGAGTATAATTAAGTATCCAAGATGGAATTTGGTACCAAATAGATATTTGGAAGTAATAAATTTTAAAAACAATTTGATTGATCAAGGACTTTCTAATGACCAAACCCAGATCATGGCTACATTTTGTCTAAGCCCTTGTTGGGGGTCCCAGAGCCCAGCAGAGGCCCGGGGAAAGGCAGAAGTTTGTAGGAGTCAGAAGACAAGGTAAGCTATGTACACAGTCCCCAAGTTAAAACAGAAGGATCAGGCTGGCCACCGGATCGATGATCCTTAGGGACATGTACAGAGCTAGGAGTGCAAGGCCAGGCTGAGAAATCAGAAGCCAGAAGCCAAGGAACACAGAAGATACAGAAGACCAAAGAAAGCATGAAAATAAGAAAGTCCAAGACAATTGCTGGCATTGAGGCTGTGGGTCACAGGCTCACCTTTGTTGGGTCTCAGCAGCTTAGAACCTGGTTTAGTTAAGCTCCTTTATAGGTATGGCACTGAGTAGAATATTTATGTTAGTTTTAATGGTTTCTTGTGACAATAAAAATAATCAAAATAACCATTACTACTACATAATGAGCATACACTATTCTAGACATTTTCTTAGGGGCTTTTTAAAAATACATTAGAATCAATATTAATAACAAAAAAATAACTACCATTCATTGAGAACTTACATGTGACCACAACTGTGCTAAGTGCTCTAAATGTATTATTTGTATTTAAGCTTCTAATATGTCTTCCATGTTGTCATTTATGTATTATTCCTATTTTACAGATGAAAAAGCTGAGGTTCAGAGAAGCTAAGAGACTTAGCCAAGTTCACACAGTTTGAAGCAGCAAAGCCAGCCTTGAATTAGTTTTTGTCTGAAAGACCACGTGATTTCTACTGGCTGAGTGATGGTCTAGACAATAGAGACAGGAAGACTAATAGGTATGACATGGAAGCTCAACAGTTTTGAGGCTATCAGAGAAGTTACCCCTATAACCACTCACTTGTTCCATACTTTGGGTGGTATTACCAATGCCTTTCCACCTATTTCCTAAATAATAATGTTTCAAAACCCTTTAAGAGGACATATAATTTTCTCTTCATAGTAAAGAACACAGATTAAAGATAGCCCTAAGATGGATGGCAGTATGCTAAATCCATGTGAAGATATATTAAAATCTAAAGAAATCATCTCTAAGAAGTGCTTTTGATAAAGACAGAGACAAAGAACTCGAAGAAAGCAGGATGGAGGGAGGATGAACTGAGGTAAGGAAGGAAATGGTCATTCAGTCTCCAAATATTTGCTAAGCTTCATCTATGACCCAAGCCATTTATGAGTTATCCCTATTTTCAAGTATAGAAACTGAGGCTCAGGGAGGTCACACAATTAGTAGTGGTCCAGCCAGCACCTGAGTCCAAAGCCAGTTATCTTTCTGCTTCATCTAGCATGGTAGAAGCCAAAGGCCCCAAAAACTTCCTAAGTAAAAGTGAAAGTTCTCTGGTGGAACACCAAGGCCCTGCTCATTTAAGGATCTTCCCCAACACCACAGTTGTGGCCCAACACCAATTTCCAGAAAAACTCTCCGGCTTCAAACTTTGATTCCTAAAGATGCCAATAGTCATTCCTGGTTCTGATCATGATAATTCACAGGGGGAACAGAAGGCTTTTTCAAGGGTGGCGACTTCACATTACTCATGGGCTGGTAAACACTCATGTACCTCGTTAGTCTCAAAGTTTTGTAACTAGCTCATCCAAAATTTCATGAGACATGAAATTAATATCAAAAGCCAACTGAATTCCATTTAGCAATAAATCTCCCTCCTCACCAAAGGAAAGAAAAGTCAAAACTGCTAACCATTGAGTGAGGGTGGATCCACACAGTGCCCACAGAGAGACTTCTGAGGTTCACCAACCTGGGCCTCTCCTCTCATTGACCATAGTGTCTTTTTTTCATGTGCTCAGGCTGTGTCCAGGGAGGGAGGTGCTAATATCTCCTAAACAACTTGTGGCTTCACCCATCGTTGCTTCACTAGAGAAGGTGGTGCCTCTAAGCATCATGGCTACAAAATGTGCATGAAAATTCACTCTTTTAACTATATACCAGAGAGAAAATGGAGAAAGCACACAATTACAAAGTGCCTCAATACTAGCTCCTGTTTGTTCTTATCACATTCCCCTCCCAAATTTTACCTAGCCAAAGAGAAGTTAATGTATTACTCTTAAAGAGAGCACAAATCACATGAATATTAACAAGAGGTAGCCTGGTAGTCTAACAAAGGTTTAGTGAATGTGCTCAACAATCCCTTGAGGAGGCATTTAAGTCATCACAGTTGGTACTAATTATGGAAGAAAACCAGGTCTTTTTGTTGAAGACTTAGGAGAAATGTAACTATTTCAGCAAATGCCAGAAACAAGTTAACTGTATTCTGACTTCCATTATCAGACTTGATTCCCCAAAAACAAGATTTCCTCTTAAAATCTGTTATACGAGAAATTGCATCTCGCCAAAATGTACATGTTTACCCTTAACCACCAGTACCTCATAATGTATTTGGAGGTAGTGTCTTTAAAGAAAGGTAGTCTAAGACTGGGCACAGTGGATCACGCCTGTAATCCCAGAATTTTGGGAGGCCGAGGCAGCAGGATCACCTGAGGTCAGGAGGTCAAGATCAGCCTGGCCAACACAGCAAAACCCCATCTCTACTAAAAATACAAAAATTAGCCATGCGTGGTGGTGCATACCTGTAATCCCAGCTACTCAGGAGGCTGAGACAGAAGAATCACTTGAACCTAAGAGGTGGATGTTGCAGTGAGCTGAGATCACGACAGTGCACTCCAGCCCTGGAGACAGAGCAAGACTGTCTCAAAAACAAAATACAAAAAAAAAGGCCAGGCAGGGTGGCTCACGCCTGTAATGCCAGCACTTTGGGAGGCAGAGGCAAGTGGATGACAAGGTCAGGAGCTCGAGACCATCCTGGTTAACATGGCAAAACCCCACCTCTACTAAAAACACAAAAATTTAGCCAGGCATGGTGTCACATGCCTGTAGTCCCAGCTACTCGGGAGACTAAGGCAGGAGAATCGCTTGAACCCGGGACGCAGAGGTTGCAGTGAGCTGAGATCGCACCACTGCACTCCAGCCCAGGTGACAGAGCGAGACTGTCTCAAAAAAAAAAAATAGCCGGGCACAGTGGCTCATGCCTGTAATCCCAGCAATTTGGGAGGCCGAGGTAGGAGGATCACCTGAGGTCAGGAGGAGACCAGCCTGGTCAACATGGTGAAACTCCCCATCTCTACTAAAAATACAAAAAAATTAGCCAGGCAGGGTGGCAGGTGCCTGTAATCCCAGCTACTCAGGAGGCTGAGGCAGGAGAATCACTTGTACCCAGGAGGCAGAGGTTACAGTGAGCTGAGATCACATCACTGCACTCCAGCCTGGGCAAGAAGAGCAAAGCTCCACCTCAAAAAAAAAGAGAGAGAGAGAGAGAGAGAGAGAGAGAGAGCAAGGGGGGACGTGCCACACTTTTAAACCATCAGATCTCGTGAGAACTCACTCACTATCATGAGAACAGCTTGGGGGAAATCCATCCCAATGATCTAATCACCTCCCACCTGGCCCCTCCTTCAACAAATGGGGATTACAATTCAACATGAGATTTGGGTGGGGACATAGCCAAGCCGTATCAGAATCCCAAACTGTAGGTGTTTGACATGGATAAATCCATGACAGATTGGTTAAAAAATCTGTAAAACAATTGCTTAATTCCCATGATCATTTTAATTCAAATCTCACAGCCACTGACATAAAAGAGTACTGCCATCCTGGAATTAGATGAAAGAATATCTTCTCCTCTGAACCCGTGAAACTCCAGGGATGAGATGGAGTTAGGTCTGTAGAGTTTATGGGTCTGCTCTCATATCTAACAAATTCCACTGCTCATAATTAAACAAAGATTCTCTTTCTCTCTCCCGACTAACGCAACAGCCTCTTTAGTGGTTTCCTCATTTCCATTCTTATCCCTTTCAATCCACTCTCCTCAAAGTAGTAAAGTGATCTTCTCATCATTTAGAAATTAACTGGTTTACAAGCCTCCAGAGGGTTGGCATCGCACTTAGAATAAAATCCAGACTCCTTAGTGTGATCTCACCAGGCCTCTGTCGCCCAGCCCCGCTCTGTGTCTCCTCCCTGGGTTTGAGCCTAGCACTTTCTACTCTGTTCTGCCTCAGGACCTCTTAGCCACTTGATTCTTCTGCTTGGAACACTCTTCCCAATTCTGTATGTAGCCAAGCCCTGCTTATCTTTTTAGGACTCAGCCTGACTGCCTGACTATGACTGCCTCAGACAGACGTTCTCCAATCATTCTCCTAAAATTCATCCTCTGCATCCATACCTATCATTTGCCATTCCACCCTATGCTTAATTCCTTCATCGGAGGTATTATATAACTTTTAAGTATTTTATTAACTATTCTGTGCATTTGTTTTTCCCTAACCACAAGGTCAGGGGCTCTAATTTATCACCATTGCAGTTTCATGGTTGAATGAATGAATGAATGAATGAATGATACAGAGGGTGAAAGCACTTTGTAAATTCTATGATGCTATGTAAATGCTAATTGTAATTATCAGATTTTTAAAGCCTATTAAAGCAGAACCCATGTATTCTTTTCTTTCTATGCCTCATCTCAGTAAAAGATAACTGAATTGATTAATTTGTCCATTATTTGAAAATGATGTTATGAATGGATTGTCATCACAAACAACTTATGATTTATAGGAATGTATGGATTTTAAAATGGTGTCACATATTCTGGCTCACATTAATCTTCACAACCGTCCCATGAGTCATCCCATCCAAATTCTCATTCCCATTTGACAGAGGGGGAAACTGAGGCTGAGGAGTTAAGTAAACCACTTAAGGCTACACAGATAATAAGTAGTAGAGGCAAAACATTTTTCACTGTCCCAGTGTTGCTATCTCAGTCAAACTGCGTAGTAAACACCCTTGCAGGCCAACGGTGACAAATGAAAGGCAAGGGATGCGTGTGCGTGTCAACAGAGATTGTCCTGTGGGTTTTTGGTAACAGAAAAGAGTTCTTTCTTTCTTTCTTCATTTCCTTCTTCCTTTCCTTTCCCTTTCTTTCTTTCCTTCCTTCTTTCTTTTCCTTCCTTTCCTTCCTTCCTTCCTTCCTTTCTTCCTTTCTTTCTTTCTCTCGCTCTGTCACCCAGGTTGGAGTGCAGTAGTGCGATCTCAGCTCACTGCAACCACCACCTTCTGGGTTCAAGCAATTCTCGTGCCTCAGCCTCCTGAGTAGCTGGGACTACAGGCACGTGCCACCACACCCAGCTAATTTTTTGTATTTTTCGTAGAGGTGAGATTTCACTATGTTGGCCAAGCTTGTCTTAAACTCCTGATCTGAGGTGATTTGCCTGCCTCAGCCTCCCAAAGTGCTGGAATTACAGGCATAAGCCACTGTGCCTGGCCCCAAGAGTCCTTTCTTGAAATGGGGTTTTTTTTAGCTACTAAGGGAGAGTTTTCCTTAGTACTCTATTTTTTTCCCCTTATATATCAACTCTTGAACCTGAGCATATTTTGCTATTACAGTCTAAAATATTTCTATCTTCATGCTGATTTTCAGCAGATTTCTCCAAAAATATGTTGTTTGAGGTATATTTTTATACTCTTGGCCAATTAAAAATTATGTTATTACATCTTCCATGGTTAGCTCTCTCATATACTGAATTAGGTATTTTTTTCCCTGCAGATGGATAGCTCTGTGAATATTGGCTCATTCATTAATATTTATATTATATATTTATATTTATAAATA
>NW_012123487.1:426120-525872 GCF_000951035.1 Colobus angolensis palliatus
AAATATAATTCATATAATTATACAAATAATTAAAATAGTTTAGAAATAATTTTGTCAGAAAAATGAATTCTGTAGTCAAAGTTGAAAGATAAATGATAGAATATGTGAAAAAATAATTTGTAACATATACAATGGTCAGCGTTAATCTCAAGTATAAGAAAATCTCCTACAAATGAAAAGAAAAAACCCCAATATTAAAATGAGCAAAGCAATGAACAAGAGTTCATAGAACACATGAAATTGTATAGCTAATAAACAAACAAAAAGACACACAATATCACTAACAAATTAATACATACTAAAGTAGTACTTGTCTAGAATAGTGGTTAAAAACTTAAAAGTTGGAAACATCTATACAAGCAAAAACATTTTGTGGGGTAAATTATTACAATTATTATGGAGGGTAATTTTACAATACCCATTTAATTTTAAAATGTGTATATTCATGATTCCATTTCTAGGACTTTATCTTCTTGAAGTACTAGCATAATTATATGTTAGCATAACAAACCATTATTGCATTTAAATAATTTTACATTTTATTTAACAAATAAATGCCATTCGTATTCACGTATTTGGCAACAAGTATCTAGCCATAGTGGATTCAAGTTTTCATTTGGAAATTTTACTCAATAAAAATTGAGTAGAGGCTAAATGATAAACTCATATTGGATAGGATTGAAAAAATAATTGAACAGTCAAAGCCACAACAATATATGTTCTACAGAAGAACTGCCCTTCCCTTGAAACAAGGTCTAATGGAAAAAGAAACAGTCGGTCTTGTATGAGTCATATGTGAGTTCTAACTCTTATTCCGATGCTTGTTAGCTATGTGACTTCAGGATGGTTTTTTCAACTTTCTTTTTTTTTTTTTTTTTGAAATGGAGTCTAGCACTGCTGCCCAGGCTGGAGGTCAGCGGCACCATCTCGGCTCACTGCAACCTCTACCTCCCAGGTTCAAGTGATTCTCCTGCCTCAGCCTCCCTAGTAGTTGGGATTACAAGTGTGTGTCATAATGTTCAGCTAATTTTTTGTATTTTTTAGCAGAGACAGGTTTCACCATGTTGGTCAGGCTGGTCATGAACTCCTGACCTCAAGTGATTCACCCACCTTGGCCTGCCAAAGTGCTGGGATTACAGGTGTGAGCCATCGTGCCCAACCTTTTTCGTCTTTCTAGGCCTTAGTTCCCATATCCATAAAATACATGTAAAAAAAAAACCAAGGCGTATCTTTAAGAAAAAGCTTATATCTCAGTTCACCATTGGTTGTAATAAATAAAAAATAGCAAAATTCACTGCACATAAGATGTGATCAACAAATATTAGTTTCCTATATATTTGTAGTCATACAATCTATAGACCAAGGATCTGTGTAAAAAGGAAGGGGAAGTTGAAAGCAGATAATTCTTTACTACTCTGGGAGTCATTTATTTTCCTATATTTGCTTATCAGCTCGTTGTGAGAGATACAGCATTAGTTCTATAGGTGTAATATATAATGGACAGGTTTGCTGTCAAGTAACTATTTCAATGTATAATTTGTAACATATCTTGCCATTCAGACTGGACTGGAATTCCTCAGAAACACCAATAGAAAAAACAAATGGCCTAGTAGCAAGGACAATTGAAAACAGCAATATTGATAAGAATAATAATATTGAGATTTCAGTATCTGTCAGGTGCTGTTCCATTTACTGTATGTGAATTATCCCATTTAATTCTTCAACATTTTGATATATGTTTCAATACTATAGGTCTTCATAGCCAATGAGAAAGAAATTTGTCATTGCAAGGCACCAAAGTGACTCAAAATTTTCGATGTGTCTAACATAGTCTAGGCCCCAGTTCAAAGCAAGCAGCTCTAAAATGGACTTATATTAGTTTCTATAAATATAGGATATAAATCAGTGTGATCCAGGAGAAACTCTTGATCAAGAGGAATAAAAACTACTACCTGGCTGGGTGTGGTGGCTCATGCTGGTTATCCCAGGTGGGCGGATTTCACTAAAAATATGAAAATTCACCAGGCATGGTGGCGTGTGCCTGTAGTCCCAGCTACCCAGGAGGCTGAGGCAGAAGAATCGCTTGAACCTGGGAGGCAGAGATCGCACCACTGCACTCCACCCTGGGTGACAGAGCAAGACTCCATCTCAAAAAGAGAAAAAAAAAAGAACTACAAACTCATTTAAAGGCAATGACTTGAACAGTTCACCACGTAATGGATAACACCTGACTTAGATCAGAGCCTGCCCATCTGGGAATCTCTACAGAGGAAATACCTGACTCACATAGGCTAATTAATATCATGATCCAAAGTTCATCATCTGTTTATTTAATATTTTTTGTGACCAACTTCCACGATCTAGGTGCTGTTCTGGACATTGAGAACACAGCAGTGAACAAAACAGACAAAAAAAAGTCTGTCCACATAGATCTTATATTCTTGCACGGATATACAGACACTAAAATAAAAGAAAAATACACATATTAGCTGAAAAAATTGATATGAAGAAAAATAAACGGTAGGTATCTTAGTTGATTTGTGCTGCTATAACAAAATACCACAGACTGGGTCATTTATAAACACTACAAATTTATCTCTCATGGTTCTGGAAGCCGGCAAGTCCAAGATCAAGGTGCTAGCAAGTTTGGTGTCTAGTGAAGACCTATTCCTAATAAATGACACCATTTAGGTGTCCGCACATGACAAAAGAGTGAAAGACAGGGAACCCATTCCCTCGAGCCCTTTAATAACAGCTTCATCCTCATGACTTACCCATCTCCCAAAGACTCCATCTCTTACTTCTGTCACATTCACCATTAAGTTCCAACACATGTTTTTTAGGGGTGTACATTCAGACCATAACAGTAGGGACTTAGGAGCTCTGATTGAGGGAATGGGTGGGGAACAAAAATATTAACCTGTATCCACGACATCAATAGGTCTAGGAAGGTCATCTCAATCTCCAGATGAGTAAATGTACCAAATCAATCTACCAGGTGAAAAGCAAACAGAATTAGAATAGAGATAATGAAGAAACAAATAGATATATTACCATTTTTATACCAGGTTTTCATGTAAGATTCTTGATTAGTACTATAAACACATTAATATTGTATGAGTGTTGTCTGCTTTCTAAAGTGTTTAAAACATTTACAAGAATATGAGGTTAGACTTATAATTTTAATTAAATATTTAGAAATCTTAGATTTAACCAGTAATTATTTACATGTTTGGGAAAATGTAATTTGTTACATTCATCACTTTTAATTTATTTGTTGTATAAATAGTATATAAAGAATTAGAGGAATGTTAAGCTTTTATATTTTTTAAAATACTCATTGATTAATACATTCTTAATGCTAATAAATTAGATACTGAGAAAGTGCAAAAGGAACTGAGTGCTCCTCTCCATGAACAAAAGCCCCTCGAACACATTACACATGATAAAACAGAGGCACACTGAAGTTAAGTAACTTACTCTCGTGAGTTTCAAAGCTACCAAGGATTTGAACATGACCACTAACCTACCACTTTCCCAATAGTTATATTAAATGCTTCAAGTGTGTAGCACAAAACCTGGAACAATGGAAGCACTTAATATTTCTCTCCTTCTGAATCAAACTATAGTTGACCCTTGAACAACATGAGTTTGAACTGTATAGGACAATTTATCTACGGATTTTTTAAAATAAATATTTTGGAAAAATTTTTAAAGATTTGCAACAATTTGAAAAAACTCAAAGATGAACCACAGAGCCTAGAAAAGTTAGGTATGTCATGAATGCATAAGATAAATGTACATATCAGTCTATGTATATTTTAATTGACTATGTTATCAGTAAGGCTTCTGGTCAACAGTCTATTAGTAGTTAATTTTTGGGAGAGTCAAAGTTATATGTGGTCTTTCAACTGTGAGGGGATCAGTGTCCCTAAATCCACATTGTTCAGGGGTCAACTGTACAACTGTAGTCAAAGTAATCAAAAATTCCCCCAAACGGACATACACACACACACCACACACTCATAGGTTATTCAAACTGTTGTGAGATAGACCTAACAAAGAACCTTCCTCTGCTCCCTTTGCTCCTGCAAACTTCAAATCCTTCTGAATACAAACACTTGTGATTTAGTGTGATCATTTCACCCACTAAAATGATCTGAGTAGGGAAATGAACCAAATGCTCAATGATTGTAGTCAGCAGTTTCCAAAGATGGCCCTCCAATGAGCTACGCATTCCTCTACTCATGATTGTGGATAATCCCGTCCCATTGAACTTGGACTGGACCCGTGACTCACTCACAACGGACAGAATGAAGCAGAAATGATCCTCCAGGAATTCCAAAGCCAGGCTCACAAAAGCCTTGCAGCCCCTACCTTAGTCTCTTAGAGCATGTCCTCGGGAGGGAAACAAGCTACCATATGAGAAAACTGACTACTACTTCCACTTCTTCACAACATGAGACACCCCCATGCTGTGCACAAGACCAGGCTAGCCACACATTGAGACCATTAGAGAGAGAAAGGTCCAACAGCCCCAGGTGTTCCAGCCTCAAAGTTGGACATACAGGGAGTAGAAGCTTCTACTGACGTCTCCGCATCAGCAACTATCTGACTGCAACCACGTGAGGGACCCCAACAAGCAAGAACTGCCCAGCTGAGTTCATCAACCCCCAGGACGCAGGAGAAGAATGAATCATTGTAATCGACATAATGCATCATTGTTTTAAACCACCATGTTTTGGAGTGGTTTTTATACTTTAATAGATAAGCAATGATCACCCTGCAAACACTCCATCTAATGTTTTTCTCTCATCTTAGTTAATGAACACTGTGTTTTCCTAGATATTAACTCTCTACACCTAAATGATCAGTCAGCCATGATCTTATTCTACTCTATACTCAGAATAGCAATAACATGTACTTTATCTAGTATTTCAAAATTATCACCTATTATGATACCCAGACAAAGAATTTTTTTTTTCTCCTTTTTCAGGAAACAGTTGAAACCTAACTTAATAATGAACATTTTCTAAGCAACGTTCCACTCTAAAACTCACGGGAGTTATAAAGTAACCCAAAACTAAGAGGGTGGAATGGCTCACCCTTTAAATTCTTTATATCTTGAAGTCTTTGATTTAAATCATTATTTTTTAAAAAATCAAATCATACAGTGCTCTTAATAAAGCATTATTATTTCAAGGAAAAGGATAAAACTTTCCAAATGCAAATGTTTAGCTGGGGTAGAATTGTAAAAGATTCCAAGACATTAGTCAGGAGATGGATTGCTTTGCTATTGTAAGTCTGGGTTACAATATCACTGGAACCAAATTCCTGTCAGATTAGTCTTTACTCAAAATGAATGTTTGTAATTATGAAATGAAATAAGTTTTAATTTGAATTGCCTAAAAAGGGGAAACCAAATATTGTGTAATTACAGCAGAGGAAATTTGAGATGGAAAACAAGATAGTGTTATTTACAAGTAAAAAGGCTTTTATGGGATTATGGGGCTTTAATGTACATATTTGTAGGATTTGGGGTGGCAGAATTTGGAACTCAAATATTTTTCATCAGCGTTTATTTACAGTGTGCATGCAAGAAATGGAATCCCAGACACATCTGATATTGGTCTTATTTAAACCTTTTATATCCCTACTAAATCTGAAAAGACTCAATGTTAGCCACACATAATGGAGGTAATCATGGAGTGTGATAAAATAAGTATTTGAAAACCACATGCAACTTTTAGGCTCAAATCCAGAACTATAAAATCCACCTAGAGACATAATGAGCCTGCCTCTCCTTCTTGAAGGGGTAAAAGTAGTATGGGGGAAACATGTCCTTATTCTTTCCCCACAGCTTGAGGCACCTGAGCAGAGCCCCCAAATGGCTTGTAAGTTCTTTATTGCAAAGGCCGCCCACAAGCACCATTTTGCTCCTTAGAGGGCAGCCATTTCTTTCCCTTGGACTTAGGTGACTTTAGGTCCCTATCTTGTATTTCTTTTGTCCTGTCCTGAAGCACCACTTCTCACATTGAGGAGTCCAGGGCTGTAGGACATAGGCTTGCCCCAGCTCTCTTTCCCACAGCTGGACTGCATTGCTCAGCTTTGATGTCTCTGAACCTTTTACCCCAACCTTTTCTAGGATAAAACCTTCCTGTTAAGGATCTCCTTTCTCTGGCAGGAACAAACTAATTTACACTAAATCATCCTTCCCTGAGGTATTGTCTCCTTGAAAGTATGGCAAAGACAGCTCATGCTTCACGACATATTTACGTTCCTCTTCATACATTGCACATTGTTACTAGAAAGTGCCAACTGGACATGACATTTCCCAGAGTCCCTTGCAGTGTGGTGTGGTCATGTGACTGAGTTCTGGCCAGTGAAATATAGAAAAGAGTGATAAGTACTGCTGTTAAGAAACCTTCCATGCAGCTCATGTTCCTTTCCCCATTCAGCTGACTGGGAGATAACCCCCAGGTGATCTGGCAAACCTCTCTTAACCTGAATTCCCTGAATTATTTAATGGAAGATAGCCATCCCATGTATTAACACAGTTTCCCTCCCAATGTGATTAAAGAGCAAGAAATGCACATTTGGGTCCTCGTTTTTTTAACTATAGTTATACTACCCTACATATTAGTTAATCCAGAGGAATCATTTCCTAACCAGAGAAACTCAATTAGGGGCAGATTTTCAAAGGTCAAAGAAACTTCCCATTTCCCTGCAGAACACCCAGTTCAAAAGTTATCGAAGAATAGAAGCATTTTAATAGCCCTCCCAGAAATGTTGTCATCAGTCAGAGACAGAAACACTTGTACATGGATGCCCACATGAGTGAGCTAGAGGCTCTACCTTCTGGATTTCTTCCCGACCAAAGACATTCTTTCACCTAGTTCCTCGCTGTTCACACTACCAGTCATTTCTGAGCCTCAGATAATTTCAACAAGATTTCCCAGCATTTCCATTTAGAAATTCACTTATCAATAAAAATCTCTTGTCATAATCTTATCATTTGTTCATTATTTTATTCAATCATTCATTCAGTTATTAAGGACCAAAATATTAAGCATTGAGCTATGCACTGACTGAACACAGACAGCTTACTGTTCATGGCCCCAGTAGGTGGAGGAATAGTCATGAGAACAGACAAGAGTTGTAAAATAATAAAATAGATAACAGTATAATGATCATTATGGAAAATTTATCGAGCACATGTTATGCACCAGACACTGTGCTCAGAACTTGATATTCCTTATTTTATCTAATCATCACAGCATTTCTATCTCCATTTTATAGATAAAGAAATCAACACTTGTCATGGTGACTCATGCCTGTAATCCCAGCACCTTAGGGGGCCAAGGGGGGCATATCACGAGGTCAAGAGATCGAGATCATCCTGCCCAACATGGTGAAACCCCATCTCTACTAAAAATACAAAAATGAGTTGGGCATGGTGGCACCTCCCTTTAGTCCCAGCTATTGGGAGGCTGAGGTGGAAGAATTGCTTGAACTGGGAGGCGGAGGTTGCAGTAAGCCGAGATCTTTCCACTGCACTCCAGCCTGGCAACAGAGTGAGACTCTGTCTCAGAAACAAAAAGAAAGAAAGAAATCAAGACTCAGTAACATTAAGCAACATGTAGAAACTGCATGGATAACTAACAAGAATGGAATTTAACCCAAGTTCTGTCTGATTCCAACGTCATTTACTAACTGTATGACTTTGGGCAAATTGGTTAAGCACCATAAATCACCATTTCTAATCTGAAATGCCATCTTGGTCCCAAGGAAAGCAATTTCTACTAAGAGGTAGATTGCATGGTTGGGATGTTTACATTCTCACTGCCCACAGTATTCTTTATGTACATTATGTGTAAAAATCTAGCCTCTTGAATAATTTGCTTCTGAAATGGCAGTGGGAGGTTGGGGGAGCTTAAATAAATATTTACAGTGTTTATATCATGGGAGAATTTTCCAAATGGTGTGCCTTGAAATGCCACTTGCTATTACACAAACTGAGACTCTCCAGTCAAGGCATCTCTAGACTTCATTTTTACAACACGAACCAGTGGTGACACGGTGGTCACCAATTATCACATGACCCAGAGGGTTCCTGTTCCCTGAGCCCACATAGGCGTGACTATGGCTCTGGAAGGACCAGAAGAAAACATCTCCTGAGAAAGTGCCTGAGCTGTGCGATTCACCCTATCGGGAGCTCAGTGGGTGACTTTGCTGCCACGTGTGCACTTGATGGGGTCCCTGTGCCCCATGTGCTTATTCAGGCTCAACTGTGGACTGCCAACCAAGCATCCACCGGAGAAGTGGGAAATACACATTTGGAAGAGACACGGAAAGTGTGCTGATAAAAGAGCCAGAGAGAAAAGCTGCTGGGCCATCAGGGATAAAAGCCAATCCGTGCCTGTGGTCTAAGGACGAAGGCACATTTGGGACTTTGTCTCCCAGGCTGCAGCCAGGAGCGGAGGGGTCATTCAGCTCACGGAGATGAAGGAAAGTGGTCCTCCTTGCAGGTGCAGTTACAGGAATATAACCAAAACAACAACAAAAGTATTTTTTTATTTGGGCGGCCGAGACGGGCGGATCACGAGGTCAGGAGATGGAGACCGTCCTGGTTAACACGGTGAAACCCCGTCTCTACTAAAAAATACAAAAAACTAGCCGGGCGATGTGGTGGGCGCCTGTAGTCCCAGCTACTCGGGAGGCTGAGGCAGGAGAATGGCGTAAACCCGGGAGGCGGAGCTTGCAGTGAGCTGAGATCCGGCCACTGCACTCCAGCCTGGGCGGCAGAGCCAGACTGCGTCTAAAAAAAAAAAAAAAAAAAAGTATTTTTTTAATAAACCTATAACACCACTGCTATCTAAGAAGAATGTAGTATGTTTTTTAAAAAATCTTTTATTCTTTTCCTTTTTTAAATCTTTCTTTTCTGCTGAACTGGGTTGTAAGGTTGTTAAGAGTGGGACTTCTAGAGTCAGGCACCTAAGTTCAAATCTTTACTACCTCCTAGTTATGAGATGCTGGGCAAGTTTTTAAACCTCTGTAAACCTCAATTTCCTTCACTGTAACTGACAGTAATAATTTTACCTCCCTCTCAGGGTTAGCAACAATTAAGCACCTGGAATTTAGTCAATGCTCAAGCAACTTCAGATATTTGTACGGCAGAATTGGGAGAGAAACCTAAGAGATGAATCGCTCTTAAGTAGTAGCTCTCAAAAGTTTTAGTCTCAGGATCAATTTATACTCTTAAAATTATTGGGGATCTCATAGAGTATTTGTTTATGTAGATTATATCTGTCAATATTTACCATACTTGAATTTAAAACTGAAAAAACTTTTATGTATAAATATAAACAAGTTCATTTAAAGAAAGATAAATCCATTATGTTTATATGACATCTTTTTATGAAAAATAACTGTATTTTCCAAAACTAATCATTTATTAAGAAGAGTGGCATTCTTGTACATTTTTTTCAAACCTCTTTATTGTCTACCTTAATAGTATCTGCTGGATTCTCATATCTGCTTCTGCATGCAATCAGTTGTGATGTATCAATTTCATTAATATATATGAAGAAAATCCAGCCTTATCCAGATGTTTTATGTGAAAAGGGAAAAGTACTTTACTAGCCTTTTCAATTAATTGTGGATGCAACACTGCAGACTGCACACACAGTCTTTGATGCAACATCAAAACTCTACAAGTGGTAGTTTGTTAATGTCTAGTTACAATGAATAATCCAAAACTGTAACAATAAATTTACATTTGGATCTTTCACTTATGCATGACTTTGTAACATCTTACATTGATCACTTGGGAAATGTGTCAACATTCATTGGTCCAACGCTCATTAATTGATTAAGAAAATCATAGCTCTGTGCACTTCAAGTTATATTAAGTTAATCTCTGTTAAAGTTAGAATTCGAGATTAGCCCTTAAAAATACATCTTCACCACCTAAGAAGTCAAAGATTTATGAGAATGTTCTTTTAAGTTCTGACCTGACATCTTCCTGAAGACGACTGGTGACACATACCCAATATTTTGCTACTCAAAGTAGCAAGCGGCTTATTAGGAATGAGAAAGTCTGACCCTACCCCACACCTTCTGAAAAGAATCTACATTTTGACAAGACCTTCAGAGGATTTGTTTGCATATTAAAGTTTGAAAAGCAAGGCCCTATTTCTATACTGGGGAGAGGCTGGAGAACCATCTTCTTGATGCATAATGCTACCCGAATAATTTCTTGTGTAAATCTGAAGATTACTTTGCATATTTGGAGTCAGTTTGGGTCTACAGGTAGTAACTACACACACACACACACACACACACACACACACACACACACACACACACACATTGAAAGAAAGGCATTATCCCTGCCCTGCAGAATTTTTCAGTGTAGTGAAGGACTGATATGTTTCAAAAAGCAACCACCATTCATTGTGATGATACAATAGTGATTGTGGTTTCAAGTGTGAGAAAAGGGTAGAAGGCCGGGCATGGTGGCTCATGCCTGTAATCCCAGCACTTTGGGAGGCCAAGGCAGGTGGATCACCTGAGGTCAGGTGTTCGAGACCAGTCTGGCCAACATGGTGAAACCATGTTCAGGTCTCTACTAAAAATACAAAAATTAGCCAAGCTTGGTGGTAGATGCCTGTAATCCCAGCTACTCAGAAGGTTGAGACAGGAGAATTGCTTGAACCCAGGAGGCGGAAGTTGCAGTGAGCCAAGATCACCCCATTGCACCCCAGCCTGGGCAACAAAAGTGAAACTCTGGTCTCAAACACAAAAGGGGCGGGGGGGTATAAGAAATCTCTTGGGAACTCAGAAACTTTGGCAAAAAAGACAGAATAGTCAAGGCCTTTTCTTTTTTCAGTTTTAAGACAGAAAACTCTTTCAAAGAGGCTTAAACCAAAAAAGGAATATATTGTTTCATGTAACTAAACATCCAGAAGCAGCTGGCTTCTGACACAGCTGTATCCACGTGCTGAAATCATGTCCTCAGAGATCTAATTTTTTCCATTCTTATGCTTTCTTCTGCTTTGGCTTCATTCTTAAACAAGTTCCCGTTAGGACATTATCACAGAAGCTTCAGGCTTACGTCCACTTTTTGGGATTCCCAAGAGAGCATCTCTTACCAATTATTTCTAAAACCTTCCATTGGCCTGGCCTTCAGCATATGATTATCCCTGAAACAATTACTGTGGCCAAGAGATCTAAGTTCTGTTATTACTAGCTCACTTAACTAATTGGAACTTCAGTGTTCTCCTTTATAAAACGGCACACAGTAATGCCCAGTTTGCAGTAGTAAACATTATGAATGCTCACGAGTTGGTAACTACAATTATTATCATCATTATAGGCCTGTATTTCTAAATAAATTGATTTCATTTTCAATATGAGGAACTTATACATTTGTTGCCTACGCAATCTTCCTCAGTTATAAGTTTGTGCAGCCCCTGGAGTGCAGTGGCCGGATATCAGCTCACTGCAAGCTCCGCCTCGCCGGTTTACGCCATTCTCCTGCCTCAGCCTCCCGAGTAGCTGGGACCACAGGCGCCCGTCACCACGCCCGGCTAATTTTTTGTATTTTTAGTAGAGACGGGGTTTCACCATGTTAGCCAGGATGGTCTCGATCTCCTGACCTCGTGATCCGCCCGTCTCGGCCTCCCAAAGTGCTGGGATTACAGGCTTGAGCCAACGCGCCCAGCCACCCCAGCGCAGAATTCTATAAACACCTGCATCTATTCATCGTAAGTCCTACAAAGAAAACGTTGTGACCACACCAGCTGGCCCCATGTTAGACACAGGAGCCACTGGAAGAACATGAGGTGAGTCACTTTAGATTTTAAACAGATTTTAAATAGCAACTTTTAAAAAAGAAGAAAAATTTAAAATCCTCAGAGTCACAAAGATTTAAATGTCATTTGTCTGTGACTCCTATTGGCACTCGGATTCTGATTTGAATCTTTATTCCATGGGAGTAGGCTTACAAAGAATTTTACCTCCTTCCAAGTCAGAATCTCAATGCCTATCACTTCCTCCAATTTCTGCACCCTGTTTTCATTTTCCAAGTGGACACTAGCAGCTGCACCACCTTGATGCCATTTCCACATGGAGCTTGTGCATTTCCACTGGACAAGCGCCCCTAAAAAGGCTCTTCCCAGGCTCTGTGAATTGAAGCCTGGGGAGAAGGGGAGCTATAAAAGGATGTGCCCTTGGTCAGCTGGAGTTGCAGAAACGTGGACCCCGTCCTTATAAATATAAATAGATTCAAAACACGTTTCTGTAGAAACAAAATAGGACAAGAGACCATCATCAACCCAAGTAGGACAGAGGTCCAGCCAGGGCCTCCCTACACAAAGATGACCTGAGGACCAAAAGTCTCACTGTACTTCTACTGTCAGCATTAACCATTTACATGAACTTAAACCTCCTCCCCCGATGACAGTCAGACACGGCCAATGGATGATAATGTGTTTGAATTTCACCTGACTATTGGAGCAATTGATGGGGTCTCAACTGATATTCTCAGGGACAGATCAAGGGAAAACAACCTTCTTATTTATGCTAACAAAAGGTTATCTACAGAATCCATATAAACACTCTGTTAAGAAAACAGATCATCTAAATTACAAATACAGCCAGCCTGCTGGAGACAGATCTTTGTTCTCAGAAAATATGTGTTAAATCAAGTTCAACCTAAAGCTGCCTCCTTTGGTGTTTTAAGTTTGAACTAGAGGTTTCTCTGTACATCATAAACTATAGCCTAAGTGGAGGTGTAAACAGACTGTAACCTACTCTTGTGCCACTCACCAAGTTTTGGTCAATCATAGGAGGCCAACTGTTCAAATTCTGTTCAAATAAGGCAAACACTGAGCTGAAACCAATCCAGCTCTTTCTGTACCTCACTTCCATTTTCTGTACATCACTTTCCTTTTTTTGTCCATAAATCTTCTTCCACCACGTGGCTGGCATGGAATCTTTCTGAGCCTACTCTGGCTCGGGAGGCTGCTGGATTCATGAATTGTTCTTTGCTCAATTAAAGTCTGTTCAATTTAATTTGGCTAAGGAGTTTAACACATGTAAAAGGAGATGTAGGGAGAGAGGGACAGAAAGAGGGAGAGCAAGAGACTGCTCCCATAAGCAGCATTACCTATGGTTTGGATCACTAGAACCTCCTTCTCCTCCCATGGTTCCACCTTTCCACTTTCAAGGAAAGTGCTTGCTGTAGGATTAGCCTAACCTTCCCATTTAATAGAAGAAAGAAAAAAAAGCAAAGGAGAAACACCAAATGCATAACAATGGTGACCTTCAAATGGCTAAGCTTAGAAGTCCAGCTTTCTCTCTGTGCTTGTAGCAAACTCTCAATAACTGATTAAAGGATTAACCAGCCAATTTGTTCAAAAGAACACAAGATTTATATACTTAGAAGGTCTGGGAAGACATACATCTGAATTAGCATAACAATAACCTACACCAGAGGAATCAGACAGAAAAGTAATTCACATTTATAGTTTGAATTTTAAAACTAACTATAAAGTAGAAAATAGGGTATACCTTGCCACTAGCCCCAATAGCATAAAAGAATATGTTTTGGTGTTATCTGTATTTCTCAAGCAAACATGTCTAAATAGAAATGAAAATTGCACATCAATCGAATGCAGGTTAACAACTGACATATCTACACATATTTTGTCTGGGGATCTTAAAGGGCTTCTGTCTGATTATAACTGGCATGCAAAAGAGGTGAATTCCAGCTGCAACAGAGCAGAGGACATTAAATGCTACCCTATATTTCAAAAAAGGTGGGTCAGACTAGAAGAATGTCATTCTGAGCAGTGAGCTCACCCCAGGGAGGTTGGTGCTAGAGAAATAACGTAATTCTAGACTTTTGTTTTCTAATCTGGCCCCAAGATAGACCTGTTTACTCAAAAGAACAAGAATCATATTCCCTGTGTCAGTACAAGTGAAACACACCCTTTCTGGGAGGCTCGAATGACTTGGTTCAGGTATAAGAATTGGTTTGTTGCCTTCAAAGGAAGTCATCTCAAACAAGTCAGCACAGGCAGATGTGCCCTGGGAACTGGCAGCTGACTCCAGGCTGATCTGTCTGCTGATGTCTCATAGTCCTCATTGGGAGATGAAAGGGCAGGAGAGAACCCAATACCCTACTTCTGACCTGCCACCAAAATAAAAATCTGCCTTGTGGGGACCAACCTCTAGCTGCCGATTCTAATCCATAAGTAGGGTTTCATCATGGAAGGGAGAAAAAAAAAAGAGGGGAATTAGATTTTTAGTATCACAAAGACTGTACACTAAAGACCATACCTAGGAGCAAGCAAAAGGAAAAGAATTAATGTGAGTCCAGTGTTCAGGTTTGTTAACTGATCTGGTGTGACTGTGTTGCCACCCAAAATCTCACCTTGAATTGTAACAATGCCCACATGTCAGGGGCAGGACCAGGTGGAGATAATTCAATTATGGGGGCAATTTCCCCCATACTGTTCTTCTGATAGTGAGTTCTCATAAGATCTGATAGTTTTATAAGGGGCTTCCCCCTTTGCTTGGGTCTCATTCTTCTTCTCCCCACTGTCATGTGAAGAAGGGGGTGTTGGCTTCCCCTTCTACCACGATTATAAGTTTCCCAAGGCCTCCCCAGCCATGCTGAACTGTGAGTCAATTAAACCTCTTTCCTTTACAAACTACCCAGCCTTGGGTATGTCTTTATTAGCAGTGTGAGAATGGACTAATACATTGACTTTCCTCGGGGCTAGGAGATATCTTGTCCATCTTCTGAAATTTTCCTTCATCTTTTCAGCCAGGATGGTAGTTTAACCAGTCCTTAACTTCATTTTAAATTTTAGCTCCTCAAGATGTCTCCTTCATAGGATTTCACCATCTTCTTCTGACCATCTGAACCTTCCTGAATGTCCTCACCTCCTTCAGAATTCAAGTTCATATTCTCCACCTACCCACTCCTAACTGGTTGCTCCTGCCTGGGCTTCCTTCTTCTCTCCCTGAATCTATCCCTATGGCTCTACTTATAGCCTTTCTTCTTTCTAAAGGCTGCTTGAGTGGAAAAACGAAGAATCCTTTCCAGAAATCTCTATCACACTGCTAAAGTAACTCTAACCAACTCTCCTGAGCAGCTGCTCATTTGTCCGACTCTGGGTAGGGCTCTGTTGTTTTACTGTGTCTTTATTAGTGATTATTGCATGCCTTATGATGGGGTACCCCACACACACCCCTCCAAGGAAAATTCCATCTCTTTGCTGTTACCTAAACATCTTCAGTTTCCAACACTGAGCTCTGCCTGTTAGTTCACTGGAAACCCATAAGTGCCCTGTGTGTCTGATCTACCCATTTAGGGTAGATCAAGGACACACAGAAACAAGCTAATCCAATTAGTATCAAGCTCAACAATCAAGCTCATCATCCAATTTCAGCCACTAATCCAATGTGAGGAGTGAACCTAAGTTAATGAGTTTTTGTTGTTGTTCTTGGTTTGGTTCTGATGAAGATACGTAAACCATGTTGTTATACCACAATACTTCTTGATTTTTTTTAAAATTCAGCTTGAATATTCTTTCTGTACTATTGGACATAGGTCTGTAGTCACTGGGACTCCAATTTCTGAAACCAGAATTCAGTGGCACAGTCTGATGAAGGAATTTTTCCTATGTGTAAACTGACATAAAAGGAATCGTTAGAAAAGCATCCCAATGACATAAAATTACTCTTTATTTTTACATTATCAAATTATCTTTTTAGATCAGAATAAATTATATTAATTTGAGAATTTGAGAAAACCAAGAACATCTGATCACTAGTACAGCAAAGAAATTTTTAAATTCCTATAATTTTTCTACAGGCATCTAGAAAATAAGCCTGGTCAAATGATAAACAAGAGTCTGAGATTAGTGAGAGATGCACTTGTAGATCTGTTTATTTTATGTCTCTGACCCGAACTCTTTGCTGCAGAAGAAAAACATGAGAGTGCTTGTGTGTTTTGGAATAAATCCCTGGCACCCCATCAAAACAAACCCAAAATGAGGTTTGGGACCAGTCAGACAGTGGAGCAGAGCATGCCGAGGGGACAACCAGAATCAAGTTCAGAGTTTTAGTGAATGGGAAATAAGCAAGAGGGAGGGATTGAAGGGACAAGGACAGTAAAGATATTTCAGACAGAGGCTGTGCCCAGCTAACAACTCTCATTCTCACAAATGGCAGAGCACCATTGGGGGCTTTACAATGTAAGAATAGCCAAAAATGATCTTTTCTGTGTGTATGTGTGCTGATCAAAGTGATTTCCCAGCGGGACTGCTTTAAAAAGCACCACAAAAGTGAAAATTTTCTCAGAACCACCTCCTTTTTGTGCTCCTGAGCAAGCTCAATCTCAAGAGTTAACTTCATGGAAGTACTTGAAGTATCTGTTTATTAACATTTATCTCAGACACAAGCAGATTTTGGCCACTGGTTTTTATACGGCAGTGGAGGGGGAGTTCTAAGGAAACACTCGTGATTTATAAGATGAAACCATTTTCTGATCATTTGCCACTAAAGGGAGGAAAGAGATTAATTGGCATGAAGCAATTTCCAAGGTCGGCTCAGTGACTTTTCACTGATGGGCAAACCATATTTCTAGCATCATAGAATTTTAAAGCTAGGCAGGACCTTGGAGATCATCCCACCAACTTCCACATTTTCCAGATGAGTTACCAAAATCAGAGATAATCAGCAATTTTCACAAGGTGACACGGTACTATTGGCAAAGCCAGAATTGAAATAAAGGTCCCAGACTCCACATATATATTCAGCTATATCCTGTTGCCTTCTTATTAGCTGAGAAGCCACCTTGGCTCATCATCTCTAGGGAAAATACAATGGCCCCTGACTTATAGCACAAAGGCTGTTTAAAGGCTACCTCAGCCACTTCCCTGATATTCTCATTAGATTAATGGTTTGGCTACTTCTATTTATAAAGGCCTGTGTTTTCATATCTGAAGTTACTCATTTCTGTGAAGAACACAGGCAGATTTATTGTTATTCTGAACACTGACATTATAAGCGAACCCACCTGCGGACCCCTCAGGGAGCCCTCACAAATTTCTGGAGAGCCAGCCACTTCCACCAAGTCTCCTGGACTAGGAAACTACCTGGAGAATCATCGCATGCTAACTTAGGCATTGAAAATCAATTTTTTACAAACACTGATCAACTCAAATAAAACACCACTTCATCAAAATCGTCTGACTGCTGTGATCCTGGATACAACATTTCTTAAATAATTTTTCAACATTTAGGTAATTCAGTCTATTACAAAAACAAAACAACAACAACAAAAAAACCACTTTATTATTTCAGTAAAAGGACAGAACTCTGAAGACCCAGAACCTTCAGGCATTTGGGCTCTTGGATTTCTGAAGGTTCCAGCTTTGCTATGCTCACTGGTGCTGCCCTGCCCCTCACACACATTTCCTGACCCAGGGCCAGGAACAGCTGCCACTTAACCTTGCATTAAACGTTGGTGGCAAATGCTGAAATTCCAGGCCTCTCCCTTTCATGTTGTCATTTGAGTAAAGAGACAGCTGCTCACCATTACACTCAAGATACCCTTCATCTACGTGGAGAGTTTGGTAGTGTCATTCCCACGTGGCTTCCTGCGGTTCCCCCAGCATGCCTAGCACTTGGCCTGTGTAGCTGAAAGACAGCTAAAATTCCGCTCAGTGAACCATGCTCATGCAGGTTAATCACCCTTTCTTTTCACACTTTTCCAGAGCTTTCCTGGTTCCCCTTTTCCAGTTCCTTCTCCCTATAGCCCCATCTTGCCCTCTGTTTTTATTTCTCAAATAAAGTGTGATGAAGGGGAAGTTTTGAAGGAGAACAGAGGAGACCAAAGCACAGAGACCGCGGCTGTTCAAGCCTCCCACCATGCTCATCTCAGAGGGTTTGTGTAGCCCAGATCTTTCAATCTTCTGTCAGCGTTGGGGTGTGTGTGTGTGTATCTGTTTTGGACATACTTTGACTTCCCCAAAGACCTGACACACAGACTACATTGAGTGAAGATTTTATTAAATTGAATAAAATCCAGTGGCATTTTCATTAACATATTTTGGGCTCAAGTCATCAGATATATTATTTACAGTTTATATTAATACTTCTCTGGACATTTTTATGACTATCCTAAGAAACTGTTTTTTGATTCTTCACAGGCTGCAAATTCAAATTACAGGATGGAAGAATAAGTGAGAAGAAAATCAAATAAAATGGAAAAGAGCTAGAGAAACATAAAATGAAAAGGAATAAGATATATCATAGAAAAAGATATATAGAAAAGTGCTAAAATGCCTGTTTTTAATAGAGGATTCAACAAATTCTTTCAGACTCATTTTTTAGCCCTAAAAATGAACATGCCATTTAACTGAGTGTTGCTATGGAGTACAAGTGGCATAGCCTACACAAATGTGCTTTAAGGGCCATAAAACACTAGCAAGTATAAGGAATAATTGTTAAAGTGGCAGAATGCTTAAGAACATAGTCAACTTGTCTGGGTTCATCTAATCTTACCTTTGCGTCTTGTTAGCTATGTGACCTTGGACAAATATGTTAACTCATCTTAACCTAAGTATCCTTGTCTATAAAATGGGCATAATAAGAGTAGCTACTTCTTATAGGGTGTTTTAAGGACCAAATGAGATCATCCATAAACCTAGCACAGTGTTTGGAACATACTGAAACTATAACATACTGAAAACTACTAGCTATTTTTATTATTGCCATCAGTTTAGTAGCCCAATAATTGTCAGGCCTCTGACTCAAAGCTAAGCCATTATATCCCGCGTGACCTGCAGGTACACATCCAGATGGCGGGTTCCTATCTTAAGTGATGACATTCCACCACAAAAAGAAGTGAAAACGGCCTGTTCCTGCCTTAACTGATGACATTACCTTGTGAAATTCCTTTTCCTGGCTCACTCCAGCTCAAAAGCTCCCCCACTGAGCACCTTGTGACCCCCACCCCTGCCTGCCAGAGAACAACCCCCTTTGACTGTAATGTTCCTTTACCTACCCAAATCCTGTAAAACGGCTCCACCCCTATCTCCCTTCGCTGACTCCTTTTTCAGACTCAGTCCACCTGCACCCAGGTGAAATAAACAGCCATGTTGCTCACACAAAGCCTGTTTGGCGGTCTCTTCACAGGGACGCACATGACAATAATAATAATAATATTAATAACAAACACATAGTGCTTGCCATGTGCGTGGTTCTGAGTGTTTTATACATACAAATTATTTAATATCAGATAAGCATTTTAATCGTCTCTTGGGAATGGAATCATGGCACAGAGCATTCCCAACCCTAGAACTGTCAAACTGTCAGCCTCACCCAGCCTTCAAAGAACATATGCATTTTCCCATCACAAAATTTCTTCTCTGCCCCTACTCCATCGAAATCATGTTCCTACCTTTCCTGGATAGGGAGAGGGTAAGGGTTGGGGAAGAGGGTATAGCAATGGAAGCTCCCTATTGTCATATGCCTCCGTGTGAAGAGACCACCAAACAGCCTTTGTGTGAGCAATAAAGCTTTTAATCACCTGGGTGCAGGCGGGCTGAGTCCGAAAAGAGAGTCAGCGAAGGGAGATAAGGGTGGGGCCGTTTTATAGGATTTGGGTAGGTAAAGGAAAATTACAGTCAAAGGGGGGTTGTTCTCTGGCGGGCAGGAGTGGGAGTCACAAGGTGCTCAGTGGGGGAGCTTTTTGAGCCAGGATGAGCCAGGAAAAGGAATTTCACAAGATAATGTCATCGCTTAAGGCAAGGACCGGCCATTTTCACTTCTTTTGTGGTGGAATGTCATCAGTTAAGTCGGGGCAGGGCATTTGCACTTCTTTTGTGATTCTTGAGTTACTTCAGGCCATCTGGGCTTATACGTGCAAGTCACAGGGGATGCGATAGCTTGGCTTGGGCTCAGAGGCCTGACACCTATACCTTCCAGATGATAAACAAAACCAATTCTGCAGCATTTTCCAAAATTAATAACTAATTATCTGATTCTACAGACACCAATTGAGTATCCAATATTTCAGTTCAATTCTGTCCCTCCAGGTAACTTGCACCTTTTTCTAAAAGTCTTTATACCTTATGAGTATTTACATTAAGATATTAAAGACCCTAAGAAGTAAAGATGTTTGTATAACTTAGATTACCTGAAGATTCCCAGATTCAGTTGACCATGGAATTCTTCATTCTGCATTGACACCTCTTAAACTAACACAGTTTGGGAAATGTTAAACTGAGGACTTCTCTGTCCCTCCAGGTAACTTGCACCTTTTTCTAAAAGTCTTTACATACTTTGCTAAACATAAAAGAGTCCATCTGGTGTTATTTCAAGACCACAACATTAGAAATTGAACAGTCAGAGTAGATGGTAGAAAAAGAGCACACAGCCTGGCAGCAAATCACACCATGAATTGGTCATGACTGTTGTTCACTAAATTTGTCCAAGCATAGAGCAGTGTTGTACTTTTCTGTCTTTTTTTTTTTTTTTTTTTTTTTGACGGAGTCTTGCTCTGTCGCCCAAGCTGGAGTGCCCAAGTGTCGCCCAAGCTGGAGTGCCCAAGTGTCGCCCAAGCTGGAGTGCCAAGTGTCGCCCAAGCTGGTGCGATCTCAGCTCATTATAAGCTCCGCCTCCGGGATTCACGCCATTCTCCTGCCTCCGCCTCCCGAGTGGCTGGGACTACAGGCGACCACCAGCAGGCCTGGCTAATTGTTTGTATTTTTGGCGGAGACGGAGTTTCAACCTGTTAGCCAGGATGGTCTCAATCTCCTGACCTCGTGATCCGCCCACCTCAGCCTCCCAAAGTGCTGGGATTACAGGTGTGAGCCACCGCGCCCGGCCTTCTCTGCCTTCTTAATGTTAGGTTTCATCACATGTCATGTGACTTTTCCAGAAAGAAGTTTAAAAGCTAGTATATAAGACACCACGTCCTTTTCCTGTTGGCAAAGGGATTACAGAAGGCTGTGTGGAGATGTAGTCTCCATCAGCCTGGTCCCTTTTGGACTATGATACAGAGTCCCTGTTATAAACCATGCTAGATATATAGTCAGAGAGAGAAGTAGATCTTTGTAAGCCAGTGAGATTTAGGTATTGTTTGTTGTCACAGATTAACCTAGTCCAATACCTGCCACCAATTTCACTACTTACTCTACTGTATTTTTTACCTGGCCCTCCCTCAATGCCTATCTTCCTCCATCCCCACATTTAGCTGGAGAAACCATCACTATTCATGGACTGAATTCACCCTACAAAACCTGCTCTGTATAAGATTTTAGATAAGAGAATCTTTCAATACTCAGAAATTCCCTATTCTCCACTCACTGCTTCTCCCACTGTGTGGAGAGGATTGGCCTCAATAGTTTAGAAAGATTCATGCCTAATTTTATTGAAAAGGGAAATCAGTGCATTCCCTTTGTAGATGGTGTAACTGAATAATTCATTGAAAGCTTCATTATCTATAATTGTGATAACATACACTTTAAAATAAAGTATTGCACATATCAAATATCCCTGATACATTTTTGAGCAAATATGTGCACATATGTAATCAGCTGTGGTAATCAACCGCACATCAACAAAGAATCGGAGTGTTTCAGGGGTGTAAAGATGCCGTTACAGTGAACAATCATTTGGCAGTGTGGCTTATTTTAATAGACACATCACTTTAAAATAAGTCTTCACCATCTGCTGCAGCCTCTAATTACAAATGCAACAAGAACATAATTCACAATTGCATCATTAAAAAGTAAGACATAAGGGATTTAATGCATGCCTATGTCCTTTTTTAATGCAGAAGACGTCTGTTCATCTTGTGTTTCAGGCACAAATTGGCGGTAAAACTTTCTTTCTCTCCATGCTGAAATTTCTTGGAGGAGAGTGCTGGAGACAACAGGAAATCCATATAAGGGTACTTAGTTGTCATAAATATTCATAAGCTATAATCCTGTCGATATTAGATTTACTTGTCAACACTTTTTCACATGCAAAAAAACCTATCTTTAAACAATTTACATAAGAAGACTTTTTAAGTCTATTCAGCAAGAAGTGCAGATAAAACAACGTCATCTGACCAATGTAAATTGCTTAGAAATTCATGTCTGTCTATAATAAACTAACCTTTTAACAGCCCACATTCCTAATGTTCAAAAGTGGCTTGAAGATCCAGGCTTCTGTTAGGCCCATAATTCATATAAAAATATACAGAACTAAAGCACCTTGTTTTAGGTCAATTCTCTTTGTTTTCCTTCTACATCAAACACTAATTATTCAGAGTGCTATGGAAAAGAGATACCCTGTCATAAACCATCAATTTAGAAATCTGGGCTTATAAGACTGTCCCTCCTCGGTACTTTGCCTAAAATAAGGGTATACCTTCACTAGACAGATGAGAGTCATGGAAGTGGCCTTGAGGTCTAAATCACAAGATTGTTAAATAAAAAGTATAATATACTCAGATATGCCTTTAAAAATAAAATAATAATTTTTAATTACATACACTTTAACAATAATAAACACACTTTATTTTTAAAAACAAAAATAAACACTCAGCTTTATTACTAATCACCATAGGAAATTCAACAGAAGCACATGGAAAAAAAACAAATATATGCATGTGTGTGTGCATATTTATGTGTGTATCTATGTGTATTCACATAGTTCTTTTAGTAATTTCTAATCCTCAACAAAAGGCATTGAGAACTTAATCCAGCCCTTGTAGATTTCCTTATCTACTAACATCATCCCCACGAAAGTTGATGTTTTTAAAAACTAGATATGTGACTATTTTCTAAGCTAAGAAAAGAGAAAAATATGCATTGCCTTCCTGGTGTCATAACATACATGTGCAAGACTTCATGATTTCCTCCAGGTATTTTGTTTCATGTTATGTTCGCAGATGGCATATATTCCATTCTCCTGCACTCCTGGAGTATTTGAAATACAAGACAAATATTCTTACCACAAAGTTATATTAACAAAATATGCTATATGATCTGTACCTAACATTAGACCGAGAGATGGCCAACAGTACCTTTGAATTCCTGGCACTTGGGTCTGTAAAACGCATTAACCTCATCCACAACCACTGATGGTTTATTACTACTTTTCTGAGAAGTTAGCTTGGGGTGCACTCACTCTATATTTGGTCTCTTAGCATTTACCAGGATTTTATTGAACGTAATTACTGGGAAACAACCTAGAATTTTCTTTCAGTTCCTCTTTAGTTCACAGTCTCCTTCTGCATACTAGATATCTTTGCTTCTTTCTTCCTGAATGCTATGGTCCCTTCTTCACAATTACTGCCTCCCCCATGATGCCCACAAGCTAGAGGAGCAGAGAAAGCAGAGTAACTCTCCCAATCATCAGAGGGAGAGCAATCTCTGCCTGTTACTGATTGTTGCCATCTTGGTTCCATTCATGGTAACCTTTTCCTGTTTTGATCAGAGTCACTTCCTGTCCTCTGGGATGATCCAAGGGACCTATCTTTTCATTCAGTCTCCCATCCCGCCTGTTTGGTGCAATCCTTTATTACAGACTTGTAGCCTTAGAAATCACAATCAGTTATACGATTGCCTGCATTTTTCATATGTATGTGTATGAAGCCATCATCAGAGATTCTTCATTTATACAGTCTGTATATTATTTGTCCAAAAGATTGTAATTACATTTTTGCTATCATAAAAGATCATTTTTTACCTCCTCAACCTTTAGATCTTTCCTCCTTTGGAGTGAAAACTTCCGTTATTCCAAATTTAAACCCATGATCCTTAGGAGTCATCACGGTGACCATTTTATTCACATAATTGCAAACACACAAAACTAATTCCTTAAAAAATATCAGACTTACAAAACCTAGGTCAAAGGAACACAATAATCTTTAAACCATTTAAACAACACTAAAGTTTTAATACTAAAATATAAAGCAACTTCTCAACAAAGCTTTATCATTCCCTTTTCCAAACAGCATAATTTCACTTTCGTACCAAAGAGCAAAACAGAATTTTAAAATGTCATAGAGTCATAGAAATATTAGCCTAAAAGAGTCCTTGAGAGGGTGAAAACTCCTCATTCACCTTTGTGTCTTCAGTCAGAAAGGAATGCACTTAAACCACCTCAGAATGATAGCTTCTTACTACATTTTCTTTCAGAAACTTCAGAGAGGGCTCCCCCCACCACATACATACTTCTACAATCCCTCACTCCCCAAATTGTCTTAATGTATTTCAAGGCCTCCCAGCCCCCTGTGGATGAGAAGTTCTTCCTAAGCTCCCTTCTGTGTTCCCAGACCTTTCTTTTTGTCAGTGGAAAAGGAGAACACAATCCATTCTTCAGCACAATAGCCGTTCCTGTACTTTAAGATTTACTCATTGAGTTTCCTCCAGCCTCACCTTCTCTTGATTAAATAAGGTAAATGCTTTTATCTTGTCATCATTTTCATTTCATTGGTATTATTTGGTCAGCATCAAACCTTTTCCTTAGAAATTTTAAATTTTATAAAAGTATTTTGAAAATCAGGTTATTTTTAGCCAGATCAAATTTTAAGTGACAGCTTCTGCTATTTTGAGATTTCTTTACGTTGAGAAAGTTCAATTTTCCTAAATCAAATTTTGCACATCTAAATTTTGTCAAGAAGATTTAATTTTGCCATAATTTTTCTTGGTAATAACAAATTCTACCATGAGTTGTTTTAGTCGTTGTCAGTTTTATTTTGTTGCCATCAGTTCTACTAGTAATAGCTATTATGAATTTGATAAAAGAAAAATAGCTTGTATTTATTTCTTAGCTAACCCATGAGAAAATCGTCAGCAGTTTTTGTGAGGCAGAAATAAAGGCAAAAAGCAGAATGTAAAAAAAAGGGGGGAGAGACAAGAGGAAAGACCCACAGATGTAGAAACAATGACACACTCTAAAGGGAAACCAAGCGAGAAGCTACAGCAGTCCTTGCTGTACAAACAGTTCCACTCCCAAATACACAGTGTTGTCAAAGTTTTCTCCAGCCAAAATGGTTTCAGGTTTGCCACAGGTTTTTGGTTACTGTTCAGCTTTATAAAATTATATTTTAAATCATAAGGATTGAACCTGAATATCATACTATCCAAATGGTTTGGTCAGTGCACTACGAAAAGAGAAGGTTTGTCCACAGTTTGTGTTCATTCCATGTATTCGTTCATTCACTAAAGAAATACCACATGCTTACAACACAGCAGGGACCAGGCTAAGTACTGAACATACAGGAATATGGAAGACAGCCTAAGCCTCTGCCTCCTCGCATGGACAAGACACATCACATATTGTGACAAACAAATGAATTAAATACATGCAAATTGTGATCAGTGCTCTGAAGGAATACCTAGAGTGATGAGACAGTCAGTGGGAAAGAAAGCCTCTGGGAGGAAGTGAAATTGGAGTTAAAGCCTAAACGATAAAACACAGAGCTAGGAAATGACAGATGGGGCAGAGAACAAGTACCTCAAGGCAGGGAAGAGCCTGGGGAGTCTGAGGAGCAGAAAGGAGGTGAGCGTGTTTGGAGATTAGTGAGCAAGTGAAATATTCCAAAATAAGATATCTTCTCTGACAAGTGTAAATTTGCAAACAGACAAAATGTTTACTTTTCAATAAATTTAGAATCTAAATGTTCTGGACAAATATTAGAATACTGAAGTCAGAAACATTAATTTCAGTTTCAGTTTTCCACCCAACTGGTTTTCAATTCACCTTAAGTACTCAAAACCAAAAAAAATTAAAATTATGTCAGTATGCAAGTGATATTTCATATTAACAAGTCTAAGATTACATTTTTTAATCTGTTTGAGGGATAATTGGAGGTCTGCTCTTACTCAGAGTTCCTGAAACATAATTTTCCCTATTGGTTTAACCCAGTATGCAAAGCCCTGAGGAATATTTCAGCAACAAAGACCTTCCCCCATCAAACACAGGAAGAAAACTAACTTCATTTCCTCCCGTTCCTTCCTGCCACAAATCTACCTTCATATCAGAAGATAAACTGACCCCCAAACACAGGTGTAATTCAATATTCTATTTCAAATGCCATCAGATTTGAAACCCAAGTAATTAACAGCTCACCAGGGACCCTATTGAAATAAAACCAACTTTGATCCTATTCCCAAATCCCTTGCCAAATGGATGGGCAGCGCAACCCCCTCTGTTTTCAGATTAATTGAAATGAGTAACTGTATCAGAAGAAAGCTGCATGTAGAAGAGCAGGTTACAAGTGGGGAGGTGTGTTTTCCAGCTTGATTATTACAGGAGCTAATTTGAGTGTTGGGATAGGATAAATATTGACATGCACAATTATTCTCCATCCTGAACTAAGCCAGCATCTTGGCTGTCTGGCATCTGGGAGGAACAGAGGCGTATGAGATGTGATACATGGTAACTTCTTAAGGTACAAACCTCTGGTTCTTTTATTGTACCCCAGAGAAGGGCCATATTTTATTTCTAACATTTTAATGTACAGAGAATGGCTTTCTGACCAGTGGATGACTATATACAAACCATTAGGTTGGTGCAAAAGTAATTGCATTTTTTGCCATTATTTTCAATGGCAAAATCCGTGGTTACTTTTGGACCACCCAATAATTTTTAATAATTTATTCCTCTTTTGTTCAAATGCTTTGATTATTCACAGTGGTTTACATAGCATAGTCTGAATAACTTATCAGCTTTATTTGTAGAAGCTACTTGGATGAGGTCAAAGGGTCCCTGATGATCAATTACTTTGAAATAGATGAAATGGGTGACATAGTTCACGGTTACCAGTACCTATCACACAATAATCATAACCATTTGTTGAAGCCCCACTTTCTTCCAAGCACCGTACTAATGACCCCAGGCTGTTTTCTTCTCTGCTGTGCTGTTAGTCACTGCTTCAAGGCACCTCCCAGCTACAACACCAGCATGAGTCAGATTCGATTCTAGGTCTCCCACTTTTTAGTCTGTGACCTTGCACAACGCGCTGTGCCCTCTCTAAGCCTCAGTTCCTTCTGCTACATAATAAAGATAACAAAACCTACCTCAAAGAGCCATGGTGAGGGTCAACTGAAATTCAAAAATAAATAATTTTCAAACAGCGATGTTCTATCTGAATATAGCACATACGTATTACCCAATTATTGTTATAAAATACCTTTAAATTGCCAAGTAATGAGCTGGATCCTTTACAAACATTTTCTCCAATATCCACACAACGTGAAGAGTAAGTTTCAGCCTCACTTTTCAAAGAGAAATGTATGTGCAAAGAGGAGAACTATCTTGCCTGAGGTAGAGCCAGAATAAAATTTCTGTCAATAATGGCAAAATATTCTGAGACTAAGCCAGCGAAAGACAAGACCAGCTTGAAATACCTATTGTCTTCTGAAATTTTTTTGAAGTTCCCAGAAATAATCTCCAAATGTTGCATATATGTAATCCCAATGTGTGTATAAAAAAATGCACCTCTATAATAAATGCAGAAGACTACCAATCACACATAAAGTAAAATTTGTGCACAGAGAGTGAAAAGTCATTGAGTCAACCTGTGTCTTCCTGTGCTCCCTACAGACAATTAAGTAAAATTGGCATGTGCTGAGGTGGAGAAGGTGCGCCACTGGGGTTGTAAATTTCCCTCACATGTCAAAGGTACAGCAACTCCTGGGTGAGATATGGTACCTTCCCATCTGCTGGGGACATTCATTGCTTTCCAAATGGCCTCAGTCCTTCCTAGGCCGGGTAACGGCATAACTGAATTGGGTGACAGCTTCTGCCCGGTTATTTCTATGGCCCCCGTAGAGTTTAACGACATGTTATCCTTTCTCATTCAGAATTCCCAAAGTTTAAGTGAGGTTGTATCAAGGAGGAAGAGGAAAGTTGCAAATAAATTGTATCATTGTAGGAAACACATCTATAGGTATCAAGGCTGTTTATGCAATTCCGTGAACTATAGGCCACTTGTCTGAGTCAAGAAAGGCTAGCCCAGGCTGGGAAAACAAACCCTAGAGTCTCTATGGCTGAATACAGAAGAAGTTTCTTTCCCCTTAGGCAAAATCCTCTCCTGGTTGGAGCAACTCTCCAGGGAAGCCTCCCTATTTTCTTCTTGTGGCTTTGTCATCTCAATATAAGACCTCCACAGTCATCAAAGCAGAGGAGAAAACGGTGGAGGGTCACACAAGATCTTTTCACTGCTTCAGCCTAGAAGAGATCCGTGTTGAGCTCATTTCATCAGCTAGACCAAGGTACATGGCCGTGCCACAAGGAACAGGGACGTCCCGTCCTATGCTACCCAAAGAAGAGGAAAGAATGGGAGGAAACATTCCCATACCCACCACCACTTCATTCCAAATGAAAAGATGCCGTGCTAGGTGCTGGGATTCAGAATAAATTAGACCCAGTCCCTGACCATAGTGCCCTCACATCCTTATAAAAGAGATAGGAATATGTGAAGTTTACCATAAAACAAGGCACACCATAATTTGTTCTATAATCCAGCAATAAACATGGGGCATTGGAAGTGCAGAGAAAGGAGCAATTCATTATAATGGGAGCATAAGAGAAGACTTCACAGAACAAGTGGCATTTGAGTGAAAATGAAACTTACTTTTATATGGCACCCATCAAAAGTATATTGTGACAATATCTGAAACAAGAAAGCAGCATGGGGTGCTGCCAAGCTTCTCAACCTCTTTCCCAGAATGGTCCCCAACAGCACAAGGGAGGCAGCAGGCCCTGGAAGCAAGTCCTGAAACCTGGACTGTCTCACCCTTGCAGGAAATGCCATGTTTATAACAAAAATGTGTGCACATTAACACAACACTTTGACTTAAAGCAAACAACACAATTTCCCCCATAATTAAAATTAGAAGTAAAATTAATTCTGCATTAATCTTAGCTTGCTCTGATTCCTTTTCCCTTTTTTTTTTTTTTTTGAGACAGAGTCTCGTTCTATCGCCTAGACTGGAGTGCAGCAGTGCAATCTTGGCTCCCTGTAACCTCCGTCTCCCAGGTTCAAGTAATTCTCATGCCTCAGCCTCCCAGGTAGCTGGGATTACAGATATGCACCACCATGCCTAGTGGATTTTTGTATTTTTAGCAGAGATGGGATTCCACCATGTTGGTCAGGCTGGTCTCGAACTCCTGACCTCAAGTGATCTGCCTGCCTAGGCCTCACAAAGTGCTGGGATTATAGGCATGAGCTACCACACGCAGCCTGATTCCTTGTACTCTTAACACAACCCTGTGTGCCTTCCTGCAAGCCCAGGGACTCCTAAGTGAAAAGCGCTGAATTGAAAATAATCTAGAGCCAAGAGGCCAGCATTATTGCCGACTCTGCCAAGAATGAGCATTGTGGCTTTTAGAGGAGTCACTTCACTTCTCTGCACCTCAGTTTATACACCTGTAAAATGAGATACTACATATGTAATTTTCAAGGTATCTTTCTACAGTATATTTTCCTATAATGATATTGTAACTCTGAAAATTTATGCAGCAGATGCATAAAAGCCATCAACACTTGAGGTGGATGCTGTGAACTAGGTCCTTAAACCTCTGTGCTACCAACCTTTCAGTTAGAGAGGTTGAAAACCGAAAGCTATGTTTCCCAGACTCTCCTGCAGTTGGGGCTCTGCCTGAAGCGTAGATGCACTCCTGTAAGATTTCAAAGGCAGGAATGAGGCGGTGACCACCTACCTGCTCCTCTTGGCTGCCGTCCCCCTGACCAGCACAGTCCAGGAAACCTAAGGCTTTTCTGCAAGTGTGCAGGGTCCCTCCTCCAGCTTCCTGGGCAGTTACACAGTCGTAGCAATGATGGCAGCTTCTTGATTGGATGTACTCTCGAATATATGAACAGTGATAGCTACAGAGGTGGTCCCCTGGAGGGTCAGCTCCATATTTTTTCTAGAAATCGTTCCTGAAAATCTAGCCTAGTGGTATCTGCTCTGTGGATTTTATAACCACCTTATTCCTTCTATTAAATGTCCTTCTACTTAAAATACCTGCAGCGGTCTCTATGTAATGCATTAACTAAATAGTCTTTGGTCCTCCTGACCTTTCTTTACCTCAAACTCCCCAGTCTGTAAAGGACAGTAAACTTGAAAAGGAATCAGGTCTTAGAATGTGTCTGGGCCACCTAAGGAGCCAACCTCAGGTTTCAGAGATTTTTACTTTTCTTTTTTTTTTTTTTTTGAGATGGAGTCACCCAGGCTGGAGTACACTGGCACAATCTTGGCTCACTGCAACCCCCACCTCCCAGATTCAAGCAATTCTCTTGCCTCAGCCTCCCAAGTAGCTGGGATTACAGGCATGCACCATTATGTCCAGCTCATTTTTGTATTTTTAATAGACATAGGGTTTCACCATGTTGGCCAGGCTGGTCTCGAACTCCTGACCTCAAGTAACCCACCCACCTCAGCCTCCCACAGTGCTGGGATTACAGGCGTGAACCACCGCACCTGGTCAGATTTGCTCTTATTTCATCAAAAGTTGTATTAATCTATTTTCATGCTGCTGATAAAGACATACCTGAGACTGGGTAATTTATAAAGGAAAGAGGTTTAATTGGCTCACAGTTCCACCTGGCTGGGAAGGCCTCACAATCATGGCGGAAGATGAAGGTAGAGCAATGGGACGTCTTTGATGGCAGCAAGCAAGAGAGAACTTGTGCAGGGAAACACCCCTTTATAAAACCATCAGATCTCATGAGATTTATTCACTATCACGAGAACAGCATGGGAAAGACCCGCCCCCATGATTCACTGACCTCCCACTGGGTCCCTCCCACAACATGTGGGAATTACAGGAGCTACATTTCAAGATGAGATTTGGGTGGGGACACAGCCAAACTATATCAAAAGGGATGAATAAGGAAGGGCCTTACTTAATTATGAAGAAGTGAGGACAAGAAACCCCCAGGACAGAGTTCTGGGCAAAATACCCACTCAAAATGAAAGGCAGCAGAATGCATATACACCCAGGGTGAGACTGCACACAGAAGAGCATAGGTCCTAGGCTTCCCTCCCCAGCAATCAGCCTGGCCATGAGTAGCTGTGGGATTGTTAGGACAGACATTTCTCATGTTCTAAAAGTCTGGCTGGATATAGACACACCCTGCGATGGGTGAACTCCCAAAGAAGCAAGAGGGCTTTTTTTGTTTCTGGAGACAATAACTAACTTTAATTTGTTCTTCAAGAAGAAGGAAGTTGAGTATATAGGGGAATAGCAGAAGTGCTCACAGATGAACCATGAGGAGCACAGTCTTTAAGAACATGCTGAGGAGGAAGCAACACAGACTCCATCACTAGGGTGAAGCACCTGAGTAGAGCACTGGGAAAGGCCAGTCTGTGGTCCGAAGGCCAGAGGAGATGCCAGTGGTCCAGATTCCATGGCCCACAGAAACAGAACTGACCATATTTGGTTGCTGGCCAGTGTTCCACAGACCAAGATGGCTGGTAGCAAGTATAGATTCCTCTACAGGGCCTGACAGGGGAAGGGGAAGGGGAATGTAGACACAGGATGGAGCAGGAGAATAAGAAAATCTCCTTTTCCCATGTTGGTGACAGTGAGTGATCTACAGTGATGCTCAAAGCATTGTGATTGTGTGAGAATTCTTGTATTAAGATGCAATCTGCCCAGAAAACACTGTGATGGTTTCCATAAAGTAACCTCTTTTCTTATCTCTAATTTCACAAGACTCTTTAAATGAGAGTGGTAGGATGTATTCTTTCTCACTCAACTAAAACTGTGGTTCTGCCTGGAAAAAAGCCACATCTGCAACAGAGAACGCTGGTTAGGCCAGGTAAAGAGGAGTTGTTCGTTGCTTATCTAGGTGGCCACCATGTGGATCTTGAGCACCTCCAGAGGCTTATGCATTTGGGAAGGTGCTGGGGAACCTACAGATGGAGAAAACTCAAAAGGGCATTGGTTTCCACAAGCGCCTTCCTTGCACTCTATACCTGGAATTTTGAATGTGTTGGGGCTTGAGACTGCCACCACTGCTGCAAAGAGGTCCAGGCTTGATTGGCTGTTGATTAGGCTTCTTTCCAGGTTTTCCACCTACTCAGGGAACATTCCTCCAGATTCCTGGTTCCATGTCATTTAGGAACTTTCCTGCTCCCACACGCACAAAACTGACCATCCAGCACTGTCATCACACTGGACTGACTGACTGCAGCCACTTGCTTGTGAAGACTGTCAATGACCTCAAAACCAGCCTTTTAGCCAGACTTTCATCCTTGGATTCATGTAGAATTTGGCTTAACTCATTTTCCCAAATCCCTTACATGCCTGTGTTTTGCAGCTTTTCCTCTCAGTGGTTCATAACAGTCAGCTCATTTGTGTCCCATCATGGACACCAGGCCAGAGCAGAGATGGGGTGCAGGGAGTGAACCGGCAGCACAGAGTCTTATGCACCTAAGCACCACTCTGGAGCAGCACAGTGGTATCCATAGCAGGCACTTGGCAGGGAAAGGGCTTGACTTGGCAAATCACCTAACCTCTCGGGCCCTCAGCTCCTGCACTTGAAACTCAGCTTCTTCAATTAGGACTACATGAACACAGATGTCCGTTTCTGAGTCCTAATATCCCATGTTAACAAAGTGGAGAGCAAGAACAAGAGGAGTTTCCATGTTTTCTGTCAATGGTTTATAGAAACCTGTTTATTGGGCCCAAATGTCAGATAATCACATCAGAAGAAGCATGCCCTGGTTCAAACCACATGAAAATGGAAGCACAACACCTTCTGATACAAAATAGCAATAATAGTCACTTGCCTTTCTGAAGTATCCCACCCTTTTAAAGCACTTTTGAGAACATTTATCTCACCTAGTCTACTTTACTCTGTGAGACAGATGAGGAAACAGGCTACAGTCTGCACTTGAGGTGCTCGGTCTCCAGTGTGCTTTAATATAGCAATATCTTCATGATTAAAATTGTGTACTGCTTCTACTCTAGGTTTCTGCTGGTCTCAGACCTGTCATGTAGAGTTCTCATTTTCACTGCGCGTAGAAAATGATCAGAAGGAACTCTCCCAGGACAGACTGAAAGCCACAGGAAGCTCTGCCCATTGGAGCCTCCCCATCTCCAACCATCAGAATGGAGATTCTCCTAGAGCAAAAGCATCCTGCGGGAGCACAAGACAGACATTGGAGGGAAGTTCACATGTTTCTGCCTGAGACTGGGGCTCTGGCAGGAAGCTTCAGAGGAAGACACGCTCTGGAAGAAAGCATGCTAAACCTACTTAGACATCAAATTCACAACCAATTGCAGCCCCCAAAGGGAAGGTCTCACTCACATTTTGTCTTGGGCTGAGACACAGGCTTTCCCTGGGGCAATTCCCCTTGTAGTGCCCCATCTTGCTCCCTTAGGCTCCTGCATTTCTCTCTGTCTCTCCCTTTCCAACCTTCTCCCCAGGATTTCTCTTTTCTTCTTTCATCCTCTTCCTTTACTGCCACTCTCTATAACTCTTCTCCCTGTAGCTTCTCCTTTCTTCCCTTCTCCACCCTGTTCCCACAAGAAGCTGGTAAGCCTGTGGTGTTTGTTTGTTTGTTTGTTTGTTTTGAGATAGAGTCACTCTGTTGCCCAGGCTGAAGTGCAGTAGCATGATCTCAGCTCACTGCAACCTCTGCCTCCCAGGTTCAAGCAATCCGCCTGCCTCAGCCTCCCGAGTAGCTGAAATTCCAGGCACGCACCACCACGGCTGGCTAATTTTTGTTTTTTGTTTTCTTTTTTTGTAGAGATGGGGTTTCACCATGCTGGCCAGGCTGTCTCGAACTCCTGACCTCGTGATCCACCTACCTTGGCCTCCCAAAGTACTGGGATTACAGGTGTGAATCACCGTGCCCGGCCAAGTCTGTGTTTTAAGTCTCAGTGGCATTAGTGGGGATTAGATGCTTAGAAAACAAAATAATTTGCAACACTAGCATCTGCCTTCCAAGGGATTCTCTTGCTGATTCCTTCTTAACCAGATCTAGCTAGTGGATTATACATTTGGCTTGCTGTTTTCCTTTCTCCAGGAAGTTCTTAAAGAAGTCTTTTAGGCCAGGCGCGGTGGCTCAAGCCTGTAATCCCAGCACTTTGGGAGGCCGAGACGGGTGGATCACGAGGTCAGGAGATCGAGACCATCCTGGCTAACACGACGAAACCCCGTCTCTACTAAAAAATACAAAAAACTAGCCGGGCGAGGTGGCAGGCACCTGTAGTCCCAGCTACTCGGGAGGCTGAGGCAGGAGAATGGCGTGAACCCGGGAGGCGGAGCTTGCAGTGAGCTGAGATCCGGCCACTGCACTCCAGCCCAGGCGACAGAGCGAGACTCCGTCTCAAAAAAAAAAAAGAAGTCTTTTATTACAGTGCACATTTAATTATTCACTGCTGCCTACCCTGCTATTTATCTGTTTAGTTTTACCAAATAATTCTACAGATTTCTCAGTAACTGGCTAGTTAAAATCCTTCTGCATTCTCTTCTTCTTAATGAAAGTCCAGGCCTCCCTATATTGATAGAGTCATCTTTTATACATGTGAATAAATTGGCAAACTCTATTTCTGAAACGTCCTCAGACTTCCCCTTCCAACCTGCTTTCAGGGAGTTATTTCTTGGCCTTGGGCTTATCTGGAAAGAATGCTGTGTAAAAAAAGGGCATGATTTTTGTTTTCAGAACTCTTCTGGGCAGAGAGACTTGTTTTTATTTATTTTGTAATTAGCTGTTCTGGAGCAATTTTTCAAAATTATCCATGAAAAGAGGCAGAGAACCCTAGTGTATCACAGTGAGCCTTTCATCACGTGCCCACGCAATCAAGCCGTTCTGTGGCCAACCAGTAGGTCTATGAGAGACAGCATCCCCTTGTGAAGTTTTGAATTTGAACATTGCATTCCTTTCCTGGCTTCCTGGTCCCTGGGGGTTTAGGAATGGCAAGTTGTAGGGCCCTTGAGCTCCTCTACCATGTGACCTAATGACCAAGGGGAGTGGCAGTCTTCATGCCCAGGCAAAGTCCGTCTCCACAGTTTGCAGATTCTTAGATGATTCACAGCGCTCCTGATTAATATCACAGAAGCCTCAACACTGCTGTGATTTGGCAATCTTTGTGGGTGGGTGGGAAGTATGCGCATGTGTGTGCGTG
This sequence comes from Colobus angolensis palliatus, assembly GCF_000951035.1. NCBI lineage: Eukaryota > Metazoa > Chordata > Mammalia > Primates > Cercopithecidae > Colobus > Colobus angolensis. The sequence continues at coordinate 461,293 of NW_012123487.1, forward strand.
GTGTAGAGTTGCACACGCTGCAATGAGGAAAACCCAGATCCCAATTTCTCCCTTGGGAAAATGTTTAAGCACAGCCAAAATAACCAACAGAACTACATGTGTCTACACATCAATATTGAGTTTTATGAAATTATACAATCTGAATCAACAATTCTGAATGCATCAAACCAGTAAATACATATTAGCAGCTGTTAAGCAGAACAATCTCCTCACTCCCAGTGAACGCACATGCTAGCTCAATTCATAGACTTTACCTGTCCCCAAGTACAGACATAAAGTTTTTCATTTTAAAGCTACACAAAGATTATGAACACAGAATCTTTTACCTCCTCAAACTGCTAGATCCTAATAAAAATATTTTGCACCAAAAAAACAAATTTCCACCAGGCGGAGTTGATTTTTACTTTGCATTATGCTCCTAGAACGTGCTATGCCTTGTAATGTATGGCATCTTAACAAGAACACTGCCTTATGTTTCAACCACTCTCTTCCGTACACAAAGTACTTTCATATTTATTACCTCATTTTTATTTTGAATCACACAACAATTCCATGAAGCAAGTACTACCATCTCCTTCATTTCACAGATGCTTGATCTGAGGTTTCCCAAACATAAGTACCATGCCGAGGGCCTCAGAGCTAGTTAGAGCAAAGCTGAGACTCCCATCCCAGGCTCTCCAACTTGACATCCAATACTCATTCCACTCTCTGCCATCTCCCTCCCCAGTAAATGTTATAATGAAGCTGTACTCTTGGCAGTAAGGGTGGCAAATGGGTGACCTTAAATTGCCTCAAAGGATTCTCTCTTCTGCATTACTTTTCAATAGCTATCAAAAATGGCACGTATCTAAAAAAATGAACCAGCACACAGCAGAGCAGAATCTGGCACCATCTGAAAGATAAGAGGCAATTCCTAGGGGTGGAAGCTTCCCTTAACCCTTGAATCTTCTCAACCTTGATTCACATTTTCAAGGCCACGTGACAAATCTCACATCAGATCCTGAGACTTCTGCAGGGAAGGCAGCTAATCTTTACAACATGTAGTCATAAATCTGTAGAAGTCCAAGATCAGGGGAACAAAGCAGAGACTCTGATCACCAAATTATCAAAGGATCATAGCTTCTTAGTTCTCTGCATTCCTAGAGAGTTAGGGGAGGCATATTTTCCCCTGCTCAAAGGTAATAGTCAACATGGCTTGGTAGTAATTACCATTCTTGCATATATATCTCAAAAGATGGGAAACAAAACTAAGAAATAGAAGCAAGAAAATAAAGAAGTAACTGTTGACAGCTGCATCTAGAAACATAAAAGGAACTGAAGGAAAAACAAGTCACGTCTTAAAAGCTTGAGGGCATTACAGAAGAATGTAAGGGTGTTGGTTAGGATGAAAAACTACTTGTGCCTAAGGTTGATGTGTAAATGCAACTTCTTGCCACTTCCTCTTCAGGCAGGTTAAACCCCAAGGCCATTCTATAATATTTTCTCCGAAACCCTGGGTCTCCCAAAAATCTGAGACTTGTCGGTACTTCCTAGGCAAATAAGGCAGTGATTAGTGCTTCATATCAAGTGTATATGTATACATATATATGTGTGTGTGTGTGTGTGTATATATACTTTCTCTGTTTCTTTCCTGCCCACTGCTTCTGTTTTTGTGTTGCCTTCATTCTCTCCCTCTTACAACATTCCCTCCATGAATGAGGATAGTCTGAGAGGGTGCTAGGGAATGCCCTATTAGACAATCCAGACCTGTAATAGCTCAGCTAGCAACCAAAGAAAAGTATGTCCATACAAAAAATTCCATGGAAAAATTCTCATTGACTTGGTTTGAGTCTCAAATCCATCCCTGGGCTGATCACTACAACCAAAGGGATGGGGTACTAAGATTAATCTGGTCCCCATCACATGACCACTTCTATGTGCTATGCTTAATGCAGTTGTCTCACCATCAAAATCCAATAAAATAGTTTGATATGGTTTGGCTGTGTCCCCACCCAAATCTCATCTTGAATCATAGCTCCCACAATCCCCATGTATCATGGGAGGGACCCAGTGGGACATAACTGGATCATGGGGGTGGGATTTTCCTGTTCTATTCTCATGATAGTGATAAGTCTCATGATATCTGATGCTTTTATAAAAGGCAGTTCCCTTGCACATGCTCTCTTGCCTGCCACCACGTAAGACATGGCTTCACTCCTCTTTCGCCTTCTGCCGTGATTGTCAGGCCTCTCCAGCAAGATGTAATTGTGACTCCGTTAAACCTTTTATTCTTTATAAATTACACAGGCTCGGTATTTCCTCATTGCAGTATGAAAAGGGACTAATATATGATGGAAGGGAACCTTCTCTCCACCCACACACCCCTATCGAAAGAAGTAAAAATATCAGCATAAGGGTTGCATGAAGAAATTCAGAGAAAACCTCCATATATTCTCTACAAATCACAGTCAGAACAGTTCATCCTTACTTTCCAATTCATGCTTCCCCATGGAAAATCAAGGAGTAAAAATCTAATGCATGCACCTTGACCTGCCCTGTATTTTATAAGATTAATTTTCTTCATTCTCCAATAAAGAAAATCCAAGATACAATCTAACCAGGCTACTGTTGAAAACTGAGAGTCGCTAAATTTTGATAAATCTATGTGAGTTAAATTATTCCTTAGTCTACAACTCTACATAAATGCCATTTGTGGATGCATAGGGAAAACTAACTCTGAATCTACCACTTAAGAAGCATATTTTTCTTAGAAAATGCAGGTGAGTCCTTATAATTAGGGAAGTATTATTATTCCCTAATACATTACAATGAAACCAAGCCAGCAGCAAAGCTGGGAGGTTAGGAGGACACAGGAGTGAGAAAGCAGTTGCTTTCTCTGATGGCATTCTTAATTGCCCTTTAAAACACTTTTAAAAGTAATAAATTAGTTGAAAGACTACAATGAAAATAAATGAAAGTAAAAGAGTTGAAGCAAAGCCTTAACATGCAGAAAGAAAGTAATCAAAAGGTAGCACCAAACTTACATGCTGCTTTTCCAGGGAACTAACAGCTCAAGGCCCTTGTCCCAGACCTGGTCTCAGGCCTCACCTCCTGCCTTTATCAGAAGATGTTTATTCCCCTGAGCTAAGTTCTTTGTGCCAGAAAAGTGAAATGAAGCATTAAGATCGTTATTTAGATACTGAAGGCAGAACGCACACAGAAAAGAAAATCAAGGAAAATTCCTATTCACTTGAATTAACTGAGATGAGCATTTATTTTTGGTTTAAATTGACCCTGTAATTTTTGCTACTTCTTTCCTCATGAAATATGTGGAGACCACACCTCAAGGGCTAGTCCGTTTACAGCAAGAAAGAACTCAGCACGGCGGAGATGCCCTGTATCATTCACCCATGCAGGTCATACAATTGATTCTCTTGCAGAGACCGGCCATATGGATTGATTTAACAGCATTTCACCACTGCCTAGAGACATGGCTTGAGTCATCCTGTATAAATTACTTAACTCTCCGCCACAAAAAGGAAAAAAATGTTTTCTTGCACAGCAGTCGCAATTAATGTTCAACATGTTTATGGAGTTTAATAATATACAACCCAGCACCAAGCTCTGTATGCGACACCATTATCCTGAGAGAGGGACTTAGGTGGTGTCATCAGCATACAAGACACGGATGATTGATTCATCAATAACTGGGCCTGGCCTTATTACAGCAAACAAATTAGACATGGTGGAATATATTGCCATATAGACAGGACTTCCTCCTCTTCAAATACATGTCATAATTGATAGTGGTGACCTTTCAGCAACACTGAAAAACAGTTTGCAATTAACAGGCTTTCTCTTCTTTTAGTGTCTGCACACATAAGTGAATATTCAGAGCTTGGCCCAGCTTGGTGGAGTGGAAGAAGACCAGGACAACAGTTTCCCAGGGAAGTGTTTACCAGGAAGGTCAGTCACTTCTTTACCTTTCTCATATTTCATTCTGAAGTAATGCAAAAAGGAAAGCAGTGAGTTAGCCAACAAATATTTATGAAGCCACCTCTGTGTACCGGGAACTGTTCTAGGCGCCAGAGACAGAGCGGAAAACAAGAGAGTAGATTGCAAAACTTTTCTCCCATTCTGTAGGTTGCCTGTTCACTCTGATGGTAGTTTCTTTTGCTGTGCAGAAGCTCTTTAGTTTAATTAGATCCCATTTGTCAATTTTGGCTTTTGTTGCCATTGCTTTTGGTGTTTTAGACATGAAGTCCTTGCCCATGCCTATGTCCTGAATGTTATTGTCTAGGTTTTCTTCTAGGGTTTTTATGGTTTTAGGTCTAACATTTAAGTCTCTAATCCATCTTGAATTAATTTTCGTATAAGGAGTAAGGAAAGGATCCAGTTTCAGCTTTCTACTTATGGCTAGCCAATTTTCCCAGCACCATTTATTAAATAGGGAATCTTTTCCCCGTTTCTTGTTTTTGTCAGGCTTGTCAAAGATCAGATGGCTGTAGATGTGTGGTATTATTTCTGAGGGCTCTGTTCTGTTCCATCGGTCTATATCTCTGTTTTGGCACCAGTACCATGCTGTTTTGGTTACTGTGGCCTTGTAGTATAGCTTGAAGTCAGGTAGCATGATGCCTCCAGCTTTGTTCTTTTGGCTTAGGATTGTCTTGGTAATGCGGGGTCTTTTTTGGTTCCATATGAACTTTAAAGCAGTTTTTTCCAATTCTGTGAAGAAAGTCATTGGTAGCTTAATGGGGATGGCATTGATGTCCATCAGTGACAGACTGGATTAAGAAAATGTGGTACATATACACCATGGAATACTATGCAGCCATAAAAAAGGATGAGTTCATGTCCTTTGTAGTGACATGGATGCAGCTGGAAACCATCATTCTCAGCAAACTATCGCAAGAACAGAAAACCAAATGCCGCATGTTCTCACTCGTAGGTGGGAATTGAACAATGAGATCACCTGGACGCAGGAAGGGGAACATCACACACCGGGTCCTATTGTGGGGAGGGGGGAGGGGGGAGGGATAGCGTTAGGAGATATACCTAATGTAAATGACGAGTTAATGGGTGCAGCACACCAACATGGCACATGTATACATATGTAACAAACCTGCACGTTGTGCACATGTACCCTAGAACTTAAAGTATAATAATAATAAAAAAAAAACTAGACATGACTATTTAAAGCAAAATTCATAACATAATTTGTTAGGATTGTCAATGTATGTAGATGTAGTGTATCATATAGGGAAAGGCCTAAAGAATCTATATGTTAAAAAGAAAAAAAGAAAACAAGAGAGAAGGACCCCTCCGCACACAGGAGTGCAGAATGGCAATTATATTAGTCCATTCTCACATTGCTATAAAGAACTACCTGAAACTGGGTAATTCATGAAGAAAAGAGGTTTAATCGACTCACAGTTCCACAGGCTTTACAGGAAGTATTGCTGTAAGGCCTCAGAAAACTTACAGTCATGGCAGAAGGATGAAGGGGAAGCAAGCACGTCTTCACATGGCAGCAGGAGAAAGACAGAATGAGGAGGGGAGTGCCACACACTTTTAAACCGTCATATTTTGTGAGAACTCCCTCACTATCATGAGAACAGCAAGGGGAAAATCCACCCCCATGATCCAATCACCTCCCACCAGGTCCCTGGCCCCAACATTGGGAATTACAATTCAACAAGAGATTTGGGTGGGGACACAGAGCCAAACCATATCAGCGATAAACATGTAAAAAAATAAATAAAAATATTAAGTTCTGATAAGTGGCATGCTAAAGATAAAATAAAGCACCCTTGAATCCATGTATTTTTAAATACCACATAGGAATTTTAATAATAAGAGATATTTTATGTGCTCAGCATCCCCATGATTAAATCATCATCAATGTAAATAAGATTCTATTACTTTTATACTTTCTCTTCCCCAAACCTTAAAAATGTAAGCAGCAATTCTGAATACAGATGTGTATTGTTCATGATTCAATAATTTTAAAATTTTTCAAGGTTTTAAAATAATTATTGTGGAATTTGTATAGCCAAGATTAGACAAAAATAGATGGATACCCCAATGCTTCAAAAAGAAATTATTTCATATTTTTTAAAAGCTAGCTATGCTAGTCATAATGTTTAACAAATTGTTCCAAGCCACATTAGAGTCATAAGAATAATGTACTACATTTGTTTAGGTTGAACCATTCATGGAACGTGAGGTCTGTGTAACATTTTTTTCTTATAAAATTTTTTCTCTCTTGTAGTATGATGTAAGTTATGTCTATACAAATACATTGAAGATCATATTTAAGGCAATTGTCAAATAATGTAACTCCATAAAAATGAATCTTCTAAGCTTAAATACTGTCACAGGATCCTTGGGGGTGTCACTTTTCCAGCTCCAAACCTCTGTGACAGGTGACACCTTTGCATGAGTTTTGCTCAGGCCCACTGGGCTTGTTCTGCCCACTCAGTCCAGCAGGCTGTGCTCAGCTCCTGCTACCAGCCCAGATCCCATGACTGCTATGGACGAGCCAGGTGTAGAGCAGTGAAGGATGTGTGAGTGAGCACAGGGTCCAGCCACTGTGCACAGCCAGGCACTCTGGCTGTGGCAGATGGTCAGCTCCAGGTGCTGGCATAGGTGCCAGCTCCTTGTGAGGCTATGGGTAGACCATGTGTACTGCAAGTGGCTTCCACTGCAGGCACCAGGGAACATGGTGGCACCCAGAAGCTTGGAGACACCAGCAGCCATAGATCCCCAAAGAGGGTGTCATAGCCCTGGCTCAGGAAGCTCCTAGGTCTGTGGCTGCAGCTCTTCTCTCACTCTCTCTTCTCTCCTTCTCATCACCTGCAACATGACAAGCAAGGGGCACATTTCAGCTCTGTTTGCATTACAGCTCTTTCAGTCCCACTATTTGGTGGGTCCCGAGTTCTTGTCCCTCATCTAGGAAGAATGAAGTATGCAGACAACTGGAGGGTGAGCGAGGCAGAGAAGAGCTTCACTGAGCAACAGAACGGCTTTGAGGAGACCAGAAGTGGATAGCTCCTTTCTACAGGTAGGTCATCCCAATGAGTGTCCAGTTCCCAGCAGAGCAGAAACCCACAGTAGGTAGCTCCTTTCCACAGGCAGGTTGTCCCGAAGAGTCAAGGAGACCCAAAGTGGGTAGCTCCTGCCTGCAGCTGGTAGTCCCCACATCTGTTCAGTCTGGCTAAGCCTGGGGTTTTTATGGACTCAGAAGGGAGGAAGTGCATGCTGATTGGTCCATGGGCGGTCCCAAAATTAGCACCAGAAGTTTACACTTCCAGCCACAGACTCCACCCACCCAGAACTGGCAGTGCAGCCCCCAGGCTTATGGTTTCACCAGGGACTCACCCCTTTCCACCCAGGAACCTCTCTGCCTCCTGCCATCAACATGCCATTCATAGAGCCCAGGCTGTTTGTGCCGAGAGGCACCTACAGGCATGCCCTGAGCCACTCTCAATCCCCGTTTGGGCTCCCTCCTGTGCTTGTCGGTGCCCAAAGTCTGGAGGGTGCCAAGGCACCAAGGGGCTGATGTGTCAGCACCACCCTGAGCACATGCACAGCCAGCCGGATTGCGATAGCACCCAGGCTGGGCCACATCTTTGCTCCTCTCCAGACAGGGCACCAGGAGCAGACAGACGCTGGTGAGCGGGATCAGGCCCTTTCAAACTTGTGGGGGCAGGGGGCTTCCTGGGGCCCCCAAGAGGGTAGAGATGCCCAAGTCCAGAGCCATTGCTGGGTGACTGCATCTGTGCCCAGGAGCATGGGGCTCTCACCCCATCAACTTGGTTGAGGGCAGGGCTCCCACCTGTTCCCAGCTCCTGCCAGCTCCATGGAGTGCACAACTGTGGCTGCGCCTCCCCCACTGCAGCTGGCATCCCTGCAGTGGCTGCTCCAGGCAGGGCACTGCCACTATCAATACCTAAATAGTTGAGATAAGTCCTTCTCACACAAAGTCTCTAGAATTTTCCTTCAATGTTTTGCTCTAATTTGTAGACCTCACCTTGGCCCATTTATACATGCAGAATCTTCTAACCATGTCTTGCAGTTCTCAGCCTCTAAGTGATAATGGTAAACTTGGACAGTTGGGTTGGTTATGAAACTTGTCTCTGTCATAGGTGATTTCTCTGTTCTTGGTTGCATAACAATGCCAGTTCTCACACCTGTGAATCCCAGTGTCCTTCTCGTGTGGGGAATGAGAAGATATGTGCACTTGTAATGGTTAATATTCCTGGGTGAATTCATGATATTTACGGAGATGTGATCTGCAAGTCCCCATCATCTTATCTGGATGTCACAGATAAAAACACAGTCACGAATACCTGCACTAAGTAAATACTGATTGAAGGAAGAAATGATTCCACATGCTACTTTAGGTAGGTTTCCTTCCTATCTCTCTTATTTTCAGAATGAAGGGACCCCAGGGAGGCCACTTGTTTGCCTTCAGACCCTTCATCACCCTTCCACTGCTCAGTTCTACATCTACAGTCCTGGCAACTCTACCTCCTACCAAGGTTGGTCCAATTTCCTGCTGTTGCTACTTCCTGATTTGCCTCATTGTTCCATGTTTGGCTTCTAATCTCTTCCATTATTTGTGCAATAAAGTCTTGGTATTAAATTCCTCTATTTGCAATATTGAGTGGTTTCTGCTTTTTCTTTTGGTTGTACACTAATTGCTATGAAGGGTTTGCAATAATTCAGTTTATTTTTCCTTGAGTATTTACCATATGCCAAGAATCATGCTATCAACTGGCAAGATGCATAAGACATCATAACTACTTCTGAGGAGGTCTGAATCTAGTAAAGAGGTCATTTCAAGATGATCTCCTGCAACCACAACAAGACCCATGGTCAGGGGGCTCTATAAACACTGAGACTGGCCCATTATCTGGATCTGGTGGTCATGGAAGGCTTCTTAGGGAAGACTATGGTTGAGCTGAGCCTTTTGGGCTGGGAGTTAACCAGAAGAGAGGATACTGGAAGGGTCTTTGAAATAAAGGAAGCAGCATGAATAACTGCACCAAAGTATCCAATTGAATGTCTTGTGTTTCCTGGGTTGGTGTCCAGGTAGGGAATGATGGGGCAGACACAGGCAGGAAACAGGGCAGTACTACTAGACCAGAGATCATGAGGCCAGAGAAGAAGAAATGGGGTCAGGGATATAAGCAGGTAATGGGCTTGAACTCTCTTCAGTGTGCAATTAGGAGTAAATAATGATTTTTTAAAATTATACTTTAAGTTCTGGGATACATGTACAGAACATGCAGGTTTGTTATATAGGTATACACATGCCATGGTGGTTTGCTGCACTCATCAACCTGTCATCTACATTAGGTATTTCTCCTAATGCTGTCCCTCCCCTAGCCCTTCACCCCTCAACAGGCCCTGGTGTGTGATGTTCCCCTCCCTGTGTCCATGTGATCTCATTGTTCAACTCCCACTTATCACTGAGAACATGCAGTGTTTGGTTTTCTGTTCTTGTGTTAGCTTGCTGAGAATGATGGTTTCCAGCTTCATCCATGTTCCTGCAAAGGACATGAACTCATCATTTTTATGGGTGCACAGTATTCCATGATGTATACGTGCCACATTTTCTTTATCCAGTCTATCATTGATGGGCATTTGGGTTGGTTCCAAGTCTTTGCTATTGTGAACAGTGCTCCAATAAACACGCATGTGCGTGTGTCTTTATAGTAGAACGATTTATAATCCTTTGGGTATATACCCAATTGTAGAATTGCTGGGTCAAATGGTATTTCTGGTTTTAGATCCTTGAGAAATCGCCACACTGTCTTCCACAATTGTTGAACTAATTTACGCTCCCACCAATAGTGTAAAAGCATACCTATTTCTCCATATCCTCTCTAGCATCTGTTGTTTCCTAACTTTTTAAATCAGTAAAATAGCATGGTCACATTTACAATTTGAAATTTAGACAGATCACGTGGGCCACATGGTAGTAAATGGTAGCTCTATAAGAGACAAGATAGAGAAAGGAACAAAAACATTTACCAGAGCCAGATCATACTAATAATTCAATTCAACCTACCAGCCTTAGCCCCTGAGGGCCAGCAACTTACCGTGCTGGGAGGAAGAGAAATGTGAACTTTTAAGGGATATACTATCACCATCTCCTAATTTTGTGTGGTCCTTCAAAGTTTACTGTGTAATTTTAAACACTTCTCATGATTCTCATAAAAATCCCATGAGGTAGGTATTAGAATCCCTGTTTTTCAGATGAGGACACTGAGTCTGAGAAGGTGATATAATCTAAGGTCATTTAGTGAGTAAGAATTAAACCTTGCAGTTTCCTGACTATTGAACTTAATAAGATAATGTTCTTCTTCCTATTATGTAATCAGATAAATTGAGGTCACTGAAAGATGAATGTTCAGTAGCTAAAGAAAGAATGTGGAGACTCCCATATACACATACCTCGAGCTATTTCAGAATGAATGTATATCCCATCCCAGGCATGGGCTCGTTTTAGGGGCTTTTTTTGTTTGTTTGTTTGTTTTGTTTGTCTTGATTACTACTCTCAAGGCAGATTCTAGTTCCTTAAGGAGATGAGCATGATCATAGGTAATTCACTCATTGATGAGGACTGGCAGAAGATAGCGGGTTGTAGCCTGTGGAATCTCAATGAAAGTTAGAATTCTAAGATTCTACAATCTTTCCATTCTTCCCCCAAGCATAACAGAGGCATGAAAATATAGAATATTATCCCAAAGAAAGTAATACCAGTTTTTGGTGAAGTATATACATGGAGTCTAGCGAACAACAGAAAATACTTACTTTTTCTACTGAGTGGCCTTTAAGTCCCTCCAGCAGAAGGCTGTTGGTCAATATCCTAGAAACTATCACTGCAGACTTCATATCAGGAAGGTGGTGATGGTGATACTTCACCATTCGTAGTAACTCAGCCCTTCAGAGGAGCAGACTTAGGTCCTCCTCATTTTCTACATCATTAAACTTCCCTCTTGCTAATACCAATCCCCTCTCGTAACAAAATACTAATGCGTCCCAATTGGGGTTAAAAGACAAAAACAATGAAACCAGGAGGAGACAGATAAATCAATGCCATCACAGCTGTAATTCCCCCTGGAAAACCTGCTTCTCAACTCACTTCTTCCTTTTCCTCAGACAACCACTCCCAAGCCAGGAACAAAGATGTTGACACACTCAGCACCTCCTCAGGTGTGAGCCAGTGATTTACAGGCTTATTTCCTCCCCAAATGACTCCCATCACTAACAGTGATTCATTTGGGCAGCCACAATTCTGCCCACATTTGAGAATCACATTTTGACTTTTATGTGCATGCATTCATACTCCACATCTTTGTCATGAATAAACTCCCTGTCACCACACGGGAAGTGGATGTTGGGACAGTTGTAAAACAGAATCTCTTATCTTTGGACCCCATGTGTCATGAGGCTAACCATGTGAATAAGACTCTGGGGTATCATAAGCTCTGTAAGTACAGGAATCTTTCCTATTTTGCTTACTACTCTATCCTTAGCATCTAGTATCTTCCCTGGCACATAATAGGCACTCAGTAAATGATACTAATATTTATTGAGCACATAGACACTGTTCTAAGCATTTTTTACAAATAAGTTCATTTGATCCTCAAACAACCCTATGAGTTAGGTACTATCATCTGCACTGTAAAATATGCAGTCTGTAGTGCAAAATAGTTATGTAATTTGCTTATGACATATATACAATTAAAGAGTTTGGGATCTGAACTTAGGCAGTCTGGACAAAGAGTCAGTGTTCATAAGCATTAAGCTACACAAACTTTAGTTGATTAAGTAGCTGGGCATCCTGGTCCATAAGGGAGATTATGCTTATCCTCCTTTCTGACCTATCCTCTTATGAGTCTGAAGAGGTTAAGATCATTGATTTAAATAGTGCATCCTGTCTAGGTGACAGTCCATCTTCAAAGGAATTTTATTCTCATGCTTTGTCAGTGGCTGTCAACCTTGAGAGTTAAAAAAGAAAAAAAAGAACCTTCAGTAGCCCAGGTAGCTTCACTTTCTCTTGTATGAAACTGTAGTTTGTTTTGTCCCTAGCTCTCTTGGCTATGCACAGTGTCCGTAAGTTTTCTGAAATAAAACCAGAATGTTGGATGGCAATTTGTCACTTTTAGCAAGACCAGCATCTTCTTTCAGAGCGGCTTTGTATTTCACAAGTTTCTTAGTAATCATGTTCAAGCTGGATTCTGATGAAAACAAAACCCTTTGGATATGAAATTTCCTCCTTTTCAAATATCTGTTCTTATTTCTCATCAGAAAAACCAGGGGAAAAAAATAAATGCTCTCCGCTTGGGCTGAATTTACACTGAAAGTTTCATATCTCAGTAGCACTGTGGTCTTTAAATGTGTGTGTGCCTTTTATAACGGCTACCCAGGTGATTTTAGTCTCTCCAGAACATTTACCTTCTGATCCTGTTTTAAAAGAGATGATACCACTAAAAAGCTGCTTTAAACTTGAAAGCAGACCCTCAACACTCAGAGGAAATGCTTATAAGGAAGAAAGATGATTTTGACCTATATACGAACAGTTGGGACTAAAGTGGTTATTACTCTTCAAGAGCCGTGCAAATAGCCAACTTTTCCAGAATTGAAGAGAAAATTCAGAGACATCATTCTTACTGAATGCTGGACACCTCCCTTTGTTTTCTAGCAAGGTAAATACTACATCAAGCACCATGCCTATAAATGTAGTTTGATCTCATAAGTTCCCCATGCCAGACCCAGCTAGCTAGAGCCCAGGTAACTCAGTTGGATGAATTCATTGGCCACCCAACTGCAGCATGGTGAACGTGCAGAGTAGGAGAGGACTGTGAGGAGAACCAGACTTGCTTCACCTCTAAGCCCTCTCTTTCACCCATATCCCCCCGTCCATTCTATCAGCAAGTCTTAGCACCTTTACTACCCAAACATACTAACATAGTGGCCAAATCCATTCATTTTCTCCATCTCCATAACTACCCCTCAAAGGCCAAGTCTAAGATAACCACTCATCTACTTCCTATCTTAGCCTACATATAGAATCATATAATACATTATCTTTTGTGACTGGACTCTTTGACAGCATACTATCTTTGAGGTTCATCCAACTTGTAGCATGCATCAGTACTTTATTCCTTCTCATTGTCCAATGGCATTCTATTGTATGGATGTGCCACATCTTGTTTATCTGTTTACAAGTTGATGGGCATTTAGGTTGTTTCCACCTTGGAGCTATTGTGAATAACCCTGCTATGAACATCTCTGTGATACAAATTTTTGTGTAGACATACATTCTCATTTATCTTGGGTAGACACAGAGTGGAATTCCTAGGTCATATGGCAAATCTATGTTGAACATTGTGAGGAACTGATAAAATGTTTTTGCAAAGTGGCTACATTTTACATTCCCAACCACCAATGTGTGACGAACAGTCCTAATTTCTCCACATTCTCATTGATAATTGTTATTATCTGTATTTTGATTATAGCCGTCCTAGTGGGTATAAAGTAGTACTGCATCATGATTTTGATTTGCATTTTCCTAATTTTAATGATGTGGAGCATATTTTCCTGTTCTTACTGGTCATTTGCATAGCTTCTTTGGAGAAATATCTATTCAAATCCTTTGTCCATTTTATAATTGGGTTGTTCGTATTTTTGACATTGAGTTGTAAGAGATTTTCTATATTCTAGATGCTCATTTCCTATCAGATGTATAATTTGAAAATATTTTCTCGGCTGGGCACAGTGGCTTACGCCTGTAATTCCAGCATGTTGGGAGGCTGAGGTGGGCAGATCACCTAAGGTCAGGAGCTCAAGACCAGCCTGGCCAAGATGGGGAAACTCCGTCTCTACTAAAAATACAAAATTACCTGGGAGTGATGGTGGGCACCTGTAATTCCAGCTACTCGGGAGGCTGGGGCAGGAGAATCGCTTGAACCCGGGAGGCAGTGGTTGCAGTGAGCTGAGACTGTGCCACTGCACTCCAGCCTGGGCAAAATGAGGGAAACTCTGTCTCAAAAAACAAAACAACAAAAAAAAGGGCCGGGCGCGGTGGCTCAAGCCTGTAATCCCAGCACTTTGGGAGGCCGAGACGGGCGGATCACGAGGTCAGGAGTTCGAGACCATCCTGGCTAACACAGTGAAACCCCGTCTCTACTAAAAAATACAAAAAGCTAGCCGGGCGAGATGGCTGGCGCCTGTAGTCCCAGCTACTCGGGAGGCTGAGGCAGGAGAATGATGTAACCTGGGAGGCGGAGCTTGCAGTGAGCTGAGATCCAGCCACTGCACTCCAGCCCGGGCAACAGAGCGAGACTCCGTCTCAAAAAAAAAAAAGGAAAAAGAAAAGAAAGAAAAGAAAATATTTTCTCCAATTCTGCAGGTTGTCTTCTCACTTTCTTGATGGTGGCATTTGAAGTATAAAAGTTTTTAATTTTGATAGTCTTATTTATCTATTTCTTTCTTTCTTTCTTTTTTTTTTGAGACACAGTCTCGCTCTGTCGCCCAGGCTGGAGTGCAGTGGACGGATCTCAGCTCACTGCAAGCTCCGCCTCCCAGGTTACATCATTCTCCTGCCTCAGCCTCCCAAGTAGCTGGGACTACAGGTGCCCGCCACCACACCCAGCTAGTTTTTTGTATTTGTTTTTTTAGTAGAGACAGGGTTTCACCGTGTTAGCCAGGATGGTCTCTATGTCCTGACCTCGTGATCCGCCCATCTCGCCCTCCCAAAGTGCTGGGATTACAGGCTTGAGCCACCACACCCGGCCCTATTTCTTTCTTTTTTACCTTGCCCTTTTTGTGTCATATCTAAGAAATAATTGTCTAAGCCAAGATTATTAAGGCTTACTCCTATTCTTTAAGAGTTTTATAGTCTTAGCTCTTCTATTTAGGTCAGTGATCCATTTTGAGTTAATGTTTGTGTGTGATATTAGGAAGGGGTCCAACTTCATTATGTTATATGTAGACATCCATTTATTCATTTGTTGAGATGACTATTCCTTCCCCATTGAATTGTTTTGCCACCATTGTTGAAAATCAGTTGATGATAAATGAAAGACTTTGTTCCTGGACCATAAATTATATTCATTCATCTATATGTCTATCTTTATGCCAGTATCACAGTCTTGTCTCCTGTAGCATTGTAGTAAGTTTGGAAGTGAGTCTTCCAACTCTATTCTGCTATTTTATGCTTCTATTCTATCAAGGAAAAAAATTATTTAATAATATTATTGAAGCCCGGTAAGGAAGACTTTATTCAGAACCAGTGAGATAGGTATAAGGATCACTGCAATGGATCTTGCAGTGGGAGAGAAAGACTGGGCCTCAACTCTGAATATGGCTTTGGCAAGTGGAAATTTATAGCCAGGAGGTAGTATGGAAGTCTGGACAAAAAATTACTAAGAAACATTAGGGTTAAGAGAGATTCTGACTAAGCCAGCCTAACAGGATTCTTGCTGAAGACAGGCCAGGGTGATTAAATATCACCTTGGGGATGGTGGAGGATTAGGAAACTGATCAGATATTAAGACTGATCAGATATCAAAGGTGAGAAGGATCTTGCTAGACTGACATAGCAGGGCTCTTTCCTAAAACTGGATTTTACAAGGAAGTACACAGATGCACCTAGGAGAAGATTCAGAAGCCTGACTACAGTTTGGCCAAGCAAAGAATCTTTGTCAATTCTTGCTACACCATGGTAATTGTTTTGTGTGTGTGTGTGTGTGGTGACGGGGGTATATATACCCACATATAAAATCTAGATCTTGTCAATGTTAGGAAAGTACATATGTTTTTATATAACAATTTAAGAATATATTTTGATACTATATTCTAATATCATTGTTATCTTTTGTATTTCCACTTATGCCTAGAATTTTGAGGAGGTTTTTGTACTTAAAACACCTTCTCCTAGGCCAGGCATAGTGGTTCATGCCTGTAATCGCAGCACTTTGGGAGGCCAAGGCAGGCTGGTCACCTGAGGTCAGGAGTTCGAGACCAGCCTGGCCAACATGGCAAAAACCCATCTCTACTAAAAATACAAAAATTAGCCAAGTGTGGTGACAGGTGCCTGTAATCTCAGCTACTCAGGAGGCTGAGGCAGGAAAATCCACTTGAACCCAGGAGGCAGAGATTGCAGTGAGCTAAGGGTGCACCACCACACTCCAGCCTGGGTGACAGAGTGAGACTCTGTCTAAAAAACAAAACAAAACAAAAAAACAAAAAACATCTTCCCTTAAATCTACTTTCTACTCCACTGTCTATAAGCCACCATCATATCTCTTCCCCGCTGAAACCCTCCAACTGCCTTCAGTCACACGAAGTACAATTCACAGTCCTGCCCTGGCCCCGTCCACTCACTGACCCATCTACATTCACTTTTCCCATACTCTCTTCTCTCAAGACTCATCAGCCTCTTTCTAGTCTTAAAATCCCAGGCACTTTCTCACACAGGGGCTTTTGTTCTAACCACCTCCAACCCCTAGCCTGGCATTTATTTCTCCTGATCACAGAAAGTGAATCTGCTAATCAGCCAGTCTCAGCTGCAGTCCAGGCTTCCTGACCTTACAGTGGCATCAATCCCAGGGGCAGTCTCAGAAAGCCTATGGGCACCTTCTCAGAATAATGTTCTTAAACATCTGAAATAAAACACAGAGACTAATAATAAAGAAAACCAAGATTGGAATGCAGTTATCCAAATTTTAAAGAAACAGGTGATATAATATACAAGCTTCTTTATTATTACATTAAATAGGAAGATCTAGTCTAATAACTATCATTGACTTTGAGGTAATAAGGAGCAGCGAAGACGTTTTAAGATACCCACAAACATCACATTCAGTGTGATATGAAACCATGTGTGATTTCTATGGGTGACAAGTCACAGGCATTGCTAATACCACTGTGGCTTGTTGCCTATTATCATAATGGCTAATATTTCAATCAGAGATTAGAGAAAATAAAGGGCTTTTGTTTTTTGTTATTGTTGTTTACCATCAAGTTAAAAGGCATCCTGAAATACTTTCTGGCTTAAGGCTTCAGTAAGAATGGAGTGGAGCCAGGAATCTGGCTTTGTAACAGCTCCCAGGTGGTCCCACCTGCCACGGTGCTGTGTAAGGCCCTGGGATAAACAGTGAGGGGAGGAATGTCACATATTGGGAAGTTGTTTGCCTTGCATTGAGTTTCCCCCTTGTCCCATCAAGGGACCTACAATGCCATTATGGACTTGGGCCCCAAGGACCTTTCAAAAGAGCTAAATTGAAAAGCAGCTCTCCCTACGCATATGCATCTTCTGCTAAACCCGGGGAGGAGAAGCTAAGCCACAGAAACTCAGAGTGAAACATCGTTCATCCACACAGAAATCTTACAGACCTCTGAGACACCATGGGCTTGTTTACAGAGGAGAAGCCGTACCTGTAAGCCAGCAAAGGAACAGGCCTCATGCCTAAGACAATGCTGAGGACAAATTAAAGAGTTGGGGCACTGAATAAAAGAAATGTATTGGCCCCAAAATACAAAAGAAAAAACAAAAAAAGAAAAAAGAAATCTGTGAAATATAAAATTAATGTATGGTTCAATTAAAAGTCTACACTGTAAAATTTAGTAAACTAGTCAACTGCAACTAAAAACAAATTAAATTACAGTCACGTATGCCTCAATGACAGAAATACATTCTGAGAAAAGCATCGTTAGGCAATTTCATCATCACATGAACATCATGGAGTGTACTAATGGCACACCTACGTTCTAGGGTATCAGCCATCGCACCCAGACTACAAACCTGCATAGCAAGTCACTATGCTGAATACTGTAGACTAGGGGTGCCCAATTGTTTGGCTTCCCTGGGCGACATTGGAAGAAAAAGAATTGTCTTGGGCCACACATAAAATACACTAACACTAACAATAGCTGGTGAGCTGGAAACAAAAAAAAAAAAAATCACACAAAAAAATCTCATAATGTTTGAAGAACATTAAAACACTTGTGTTGGGCCAGATTCAAAGCCGTTCTGGCCCATGGGCCATGGGTTAAACAAATTTGCTTGTAGACAGTTGTAACACAATGGCAAGTATTTGTGTATCTAAACATATCTAAATATAGAAAAAGCACAGTAAAAACACTGTGTTCTGTTATCTTATGGGTCCACCGTCATTGACTGAAATGTTCTTGTGCGGTGTATGACTGGACATGTAAAGGATACTTTCAAAAGTCAATGTGGGCCAAGCACAGTGGCTCACACCTGTAATCCCAGCACTTTGGGAGGCCGAGGCAGGTGGATCACCTAAGGTCAGTAATTCAAGACCAGACTGGCCAACATGGTGAAACCCCACCTCTACTAAAATATACAAAAATTAGCCAGACGTGGTGGCACATGCCTGTAATCCCAACTGCTCTGGAGGCTGAGGCACAAGAATCACTTCAACCTGGGAAACAGAGGTTGCAGTGAGCCGAGATCACCACACTGCACTCCAGCCTGGGCAACAGAGTGAGACTTCGTCTCAAAAAAAAAAAAAAAAAAAGTGGATGTACCCAGAAGCAACAAGGTCTTAAAATGTCTCTAATACCTAAAACTATCCTTTCACCACCCCTCAGCCCTACCCTACTCCAAGCTAGGAAGCACTGCACAAGACAAGCAAGACCTAAGGCTGTCATTCAAAGAAACCTCAAATCTCAAAAACTCAAAAAGATCAGGGAAGTTACACCCTTCCTTCCACCCCAGGTCAGTGGGTCAGTGGACTTCTGCCTTTTTTATTCCTTGGGACACTGCCCAGTCTCCTATAAGCTCTCTAAAAT
The DNA here is from genome assembly GCF_000951035.1 of Colobus angolensis palliatus. Classification (NCBI taxonomy): domain Eukaryota; kingdom Metazoa; phylum Chordata; class Mammalia; order Primates; family Cercopithecidae; genus Colobus; species Colobus angolensis. The sequence continues at coordinate 480,109 of NW_012123487.1, forward strand.
GCCAATTTGAACCTAGCTAGGGGTCAGAACTTCAAATGCCCGTGGAGATCCAGGGGATCATTTGATTCCTTAAGCATTACAGCATTACAGCCACAGTATCTCTGGCCTATGTAGTTTTTCTTTCTTTTCTTTGAGACAAGGTCTCACTATGTTGCCCAGACTGAATTCTAACTCCTAAGCTCAAGCAATTTTCCCTCCTCAGCATCCCAAGTAACAGCATCCCAAGTAACTCAGCATCCCAATGCATTACAGCATTACAGCCACAGTATCTCTGACCTATGTAGTTTTTCTTTCTTTTCTTTGAGACAAGGTCTCACTATGTTGCCCAGACTGAATTCTAACTCCTAAGCTCAAGCAATTTTCCCTCCTCAGCATCCCAAGTAACTGGGTTTACAAGCACATGCCACCGTGCCCAGCCGGGGCTTTTTCATGGCCTGTGATAATTGCCTGAAAACTGAAAAAAAAATATGTGTGTGTATGTATATATAACATAGGTATTCCATAATATAAAAAATAAAAATGAAAAAATAGAAATTATTTTCAAAAATAAAATTATATAGTCCTTACTAAACCATTTATGACCAAAAAAGAAATTCCATATTTAATGTGGGATATAGATTAAATATATTTCATATGATGTGAAGGACCTTTTAAAGTAAGAATGCCTAGAGCCCATGAAATTCTTAAACAATCTTGGAAGCAAGCAGGAAATAAAACAAATGGAGAAAGGTATAAAATAGTGATCAGCAACTGACACTGAGCTTCCATGTTGGCTCTGGAAATGTGGCAAGAGCGTGTTCCTTCTGAAGGAGACACTTGTCACTTCGCTCTAGCTAATTATCTCTCGGGAAAAGAGTTTTCATGTTGCCAGTAGTCCAATTTCCAAGCAAAGTCAGGAATCCAGATTCTTATACAGAATTTCCAATTTCCAAATGTTGACAGCTGATTCAACATTTTAATCTACAGTCTTTCAGCCACAAGCAAAGCCGGGCCACACCGGCCTTGGAAACACGAGTGCAGATCACTAATTCTTATCCAAGATAGAAAACATAAAAAATGTCCCCGAGTATTTGGAACATGCAATTTCTCTACCATGCAGTGTGGGGTTGGGGTACAGGAATGAGCAGGAGCCCATACTATAAACGACTTAAACCTATATCTATAGGTTCAGAATTAGGTTCAGTATGAATATTATAAAATTATTTGAAGAATAATTAGTTCAATAATGAGTCTGCAGGTGAAAAGCAGCTGTTTTGCCCCTGGGCTTAGGGTCACTGTCTCTGCTGTGTGAAGAGTCAGCAATAATTAGAAGAACCCATGGTGCCAAACTAAATTAAAATTTTTCAAACCGTTACTCACTGTATGATATAATTTTGTTTCATGTTCCCAGGATGAGAAAACTCAAATTAAGTCTCTATTCATTACAAAAATAGGCTAACTAATTTAAGGCTATGAACTATCTGTTTGTCGATAGTATTGAATGGTTTATATCTACTGTAACAGATCATTTTACACTAAAATAAATGGCAGTTGATCATATGCCAATGATTTATTTAATAGCACTCAGTTGTGCTGAACTCTGAAAATTTAATGGGTCTCAGTGGACCCTCCTGCTTGCTATTTTTCTGAAAATAAAATATTGATGTAATTGGATTTCCCACCCACATTGATCCTTGAATGCACAGACGAGATCAGTTTAAGCAAAAATTGGGAAATGAAGAATTTGTGATAATCACTGAATAGTTAGTTAACTCAAGATACCGGGGGTGCATTCAGTTAAGCTGCCCTGAAATCCATAGAAACCTTTGCATGATGGTTTCAGAAGTCCTAGGCATTGTTGTAGAATCCAAGATAAAAGAAAAGAAATCTACAAATGAATACTTAAAAGCAAAGAGAAGCAGCCTTCAAAAAGACTTCACAGACCATCTCCCTGAGATACCAGACCAACTGGTTGGCTCAGTTTAATGAGGATAATGTCACAAAACCAGTTGTTCAGCATCTTTTGGGAGAAAAATAAAAGTTTACAAATTGAATCTTCCACTTTTCCACCTAGTATTTTGCTATTGTATTGACATAGCTTTAATCACACCCTACCAGCGGCCAATTTCAGTGATGTGATGGTGTCAGCAAGACCGCAGGGTTGAGCTTTTAGTAAGACGGGCTTACCCTAATGAAAGTTCTTTTGGCCTTTCCTTTTAGTTTTTCTGTTTTCTTTAGTCATCAACCTCTGGACTAATCCTGTTGATAGAATGATTTTGCCTGATTTCTTAAACGTCTTCTCTGATCCGATCCAACTTGAGCAATTGAAATACTTTCTTTCATCAGCACTCAAAAGGTAGCTTTAGCAACAATGACAATAAAAAGGCTGAAATCCCTGCAGAAGTTTCCCATCATTCCTAAAACGAGATAAACAACTCCCTGGAGCATTTGGATAATTAAATATTTTTTGACTTGAACATAGACCACACCCTCACAAGGGTATTGGTCAAATGGTGCCACCCAAAGGTTATTTTGAGATCTACCAGTGTTTTACTATTGCAAACAAAAATGGCTCCCTTCCCTCACCTTCAGCCCTACTGTGTGAATGAATCTTCACGCTGGAATTGTGTTCCTAAAGTGATATGAATAGTGGCTTGTAAATCAGACCACATTTTAAGTACACTGGATATCCTAACAGTTTAAAGAAGTTTGCTGTGAATTGTTTTTAAAGTGAATAATATATTTTCTGTGAACTTGGATTAGATTTCCTTTAAGTAAATTTACTTTAAAAGAGTGTTTTCCCCTAGACCCCAACAGATAAAATGTGATTAAGAATGCAAAGTGGGCCAGGCACAGTGGCTTACACCTGTAATCCCAACACTATGGGAGGCTGAGGCAGGTGGATCACCTGAGGTCAGGAGTTTGAGACCAGCCTGGCCAACATGGTGAAACCCCTTCTCTACTAAAAAATACAAAAAGTTGGCCAGGCATGGTGATGTGCATCTGTAATCCCAGCTACTTGGGAGGCTAAGGCAGGAGAATTGCTTGAACCTGGGAGGCAGAGGTTGCAGTGAGCTGAGATTGTACCGCTGCACTCCGTCCCCCCGCCAAATAAATAAATAAAAATACAAAGTACAGGCCCAGCATAGTGGCTCATGCCCATAATCCCAGCACTTTGGGAGACTGAGGCAGGTGTATCAATTGAGGTCAGGAGTTTGGGACCAGCCTGGCCAACATGGTGAAACCCATCTCTACTAAAAATACAAAACTTAGTCGGACATGGTGGTGTGTGCCTATAATCCCAGCTACTTGGGAGGCTGAGGCAGGAGAATCACTTGAAACCTGGGAGATGGAGGTTGCAGTGATCTGAGATCACACCACTGCACTTCAGCCTGGGTCACAGAGCAGCACTTTATCTCAAAAATATATGTATATACAAAGTCCGTAATTACATAACCTGGGTCTTAGCCTAGCTCTTTTTCTGACTGAACCTATCTGAATTTCCCCATCTGTGAACTGAGGGTAATGATCATTTTTACTTCCCAGACTCTTCAAGGAATTAATAAGATTTTTATTTTTAATGTCAGGGTGTTTCATAGACTATTACAGACTACTAGTGCTATACAATATAATTGTTATTAATTTGAATTTTGGTCACAGTGTGGAGGAAAAATAGTGCTAGCTGGTCATCAAAGCAACTGTAGGGTGGACTGAAATTTCCAACCTGATCCTTCAAAAATCAATGGGAATAACCTTCTTGATTTGAAGAGATCTGTGACGGTCACTCACCTGGCCCCCAGTAGTCCCTTAAAATGTCTTATCAAAAACCAATTCAGCTGGAGCCTCCCTCTGAGATTGTATTGAGTCTCTGAACATACACATAGATGCAGACTGCTGGCATATTATTAAATTAGCTCACGAAGGAGTCCCTTGTGTTTCCCAGGGCAAACTAAAGAAAATCTAGTTTCATGTTTTTAACATTTGAGTAGTTCATTTTTTTTTTCTCTGAGGAATCTTATGCACATTTTGTACGGTAAAGAGGTAATTGGTAAATATTTTAGATTTTATTTTTCCCACCTGATCCATGGAGAAATGTGAGTGTGGTGGCAGGTAGGCATCCAAATGGCAACCAGGTTAGATGGGAGAGTTTATACAAATTAGTATGCCAAGAGTCTAATATTAGTATTAGTATTAGACTCTTGCCCATAATATTACAGGCAAGCCAAATGTATTCCTCCAATTGTATTCTGAAAAAAAATGTACCAACACCTTGTAAAAGTCTGAATCAAGGCTGTGTAAGGGCATTTTCTGAAGCCACTTAATGGGAGAAGAATGACTAGTAAAAAGAGGCCTAAAATTAGTTTCTTATACCAAGTCTCCCCAAGAAATGGTAAAACCAAGCATTCAGGAGGTCTCCACCCTGTTCTCTACTCCACTTCCCTGAAACCTTATGTAATGTGTGAGAGTTATTTAACCTATGATTTTCTCTTTGCTCCACAAAGAGAAAAGAGAAAAGAACTAAAGAGGAGTTGAGCTTTAGTTCCAAGCCTAAAAGGTACACAAGCTGAGTTACATGCTTTAATCCAAACCCAGGTTACGGGTGAAATGCGTTAAATCACAGGATAAAGATTATCACAAAATCCAAAAAAAAAAAAAAAAAAACGTTAGAATGTTAATACTGGAAAGCATTTGAATAAACCTTTGAGTATCCTGGGTCAGTCCCCTAGCGATTGATCATTCTGAACTAACTGACAAAAATCAAGCTGAGTATCTCCAAATCTGAAGATTTTAAACTCCCAGATATGGAAGACTCAGCCTCGTCAACGTCCTGCCATCAATGAGACTCTGCCCTGGAAGGCTTTCATGCCCCGGTAGCCACATTCATGCTGTACCATCTACAAACATCCACTATTTCCATGGTGTCTTTCACTCTTCTTTTCACTGCAACCAAGTCTTGTATTTGTACAGCTTTTGTTGGTTTGTAAGGCACCTAAATACACATTATCAGAGTGGGATTATTCATCATTTACAGAGGAAGAAGTCATTTCCAAGGGCCCAGGTAATACCTCCATGGTTCACATTATAATGAAGCAGTGGAACATAGTCTAGAGTCCTTCCAGAGGGGATTTCCAAGCACTGCTTAGACCACATGGCCTCTGACGTATCTGAAATTATGGGGTTTACTACTATAGAGCACCTGAAAATGTGTCGCCCACAATGCCTAAGATAATCTGGAGCAAATCATACACATTGAGCTAATACTCTCTGATTTCCTTGGACCATCTCCCAGAGCCCTCACACACCCAACAACTAAACAATCTTACCACACTCTCCCCTTTCCTTGTGATGATTCAGAGTGTGTTCTGAGGCAGACCCAAGGCTTCCCTCACAAACAGCTCCATTCAGTGACAGAACCAGCAACTTTCAGACCCAACACCAAGGCAGCAGACACACTATTTAGAGGATGTGTGGCTGCTAATGTATCTCAGAGAATCCATCCAGCCCCTTAACCTCCCTTCACCCCACCTTTGGATCTCCACTGTTGCTTATTTTTTCTGTTTCTGACCTGCGGCACAAATCCTCCCATTCTGCCTTAGCCCTTGGTTTTGTCAAGGTTGTCTGCTGATTCACCTATTTTGGTCCCTCCACTTAGTGTTGTCTTCAGTGCAACAAAGTCCCAATGTCCTGTGTGGCTAGAAAGAATCATGGGTTGTTTTTTCAGAGATGGGGTCTCTGTCACCCAGGCTGGGGTGCAGTGGCGTGATTATAGCTCACTGTAAACTCAACCTCCCTAGTAGCTAGGACCTCAGGTGCATGCCACCATGCTCAGCTCATTTTCAAGTTTTTTGTAGAGATGAGATCTTACTATGTCGTCTAGGTTGGTCTCAAACTCCTGGGCTCATGGGATCCTCCTGCCTCAGCCTCCCAAAGTACTGAGATTATAGACCGGAGCCACCACGCCTAGACAGAAATATTTTTTAAAAAGCAGGATTATCTCTGCTCACATCAACCACAGTATTATTTTGTGTTATTTCAAGGGTCTAATCTGCATACTTCCCAAATCTCAGAGATGCATGCCTGAGGCCCAGAAAGTGGCTGCTGCATAGAGCCTGCTGCTGTTGGTACAAGAGCTGAGCCAGGAGCTAGCAACCTGGCAGGTCCTTAGGAGGTGGTGAGCACACAGCCAGCACCCAGCATCTGAAGTCTTTGAAGTCAGGCCTGGGGCCCCAGAGCCTAAAGAAGAAATTGGCAGAATTTGCCACAGCTTTCGTTCATCAGTGTCTTCTCCAAATTCTGGATTTCCAAATGGATTTTCAAGTACCTGGACACCATTCTCCACCATCTTCACAGGCCTAACTTCCCCTCGCTCTGGTGTGTACTCAGATATCAAATTCTCAGAGAAGAATCCCCTAACCACACTGAATAACTGCCAAAGAGCAAGCCTGGCCTCTATCTGCATCACCTTCTAGCCAACTGCCAACATTGTTTACATTGGATAACTTGCAGAATTGTTTATGTTTCTCTCTTTATTGTCTCTCTTCCACAACTAGGCTGTGAACTCGATGAGGACAAAACCTTTGTCTATGTCATTCATAGCTACTAGAAGAACCCTTGGCACAGATGGGGTTTTCAACAAATATTTGTTTAAATAAATGATTAAATAGATGCTGAATGAATGGATGCATTGGTTGTGAATGAACAAATCTACCACTACTGATGCCCTTATGGGTGCCAAGCACTGTATTATTTTTCATACATTCTCACAGGGATTTTCATAAAACCAATTTTGTATTCAGGCAAAGCCTAGTAGGAAATTCAATATATGACCCAGAAAATGAACCAAAATGAAAAGGCCAAAGGAAGCAATAATAGATTCCCCAGCTCTTCTTTCCCCTTCAAAGTCTCTTATTATCTCATTTAATTATCTTACCAATCTGCTGGATATGAACTATCATCAGTTCCACTTTACATATTAGAAACCTGGGGTTCAGGAAAATTAAGTGACTTGTCCAAGGTCATATAAGCCAAAAAGTCACAGGACAAGGTTATAAACCAGTTTTGTCTGACTCTACTAAAACCCTCTTTAAAACATGATTCTAAAGAGGCTGAACCTTCTCTGAAATCCTGGGGAACTCTTTCCGAAATAGGTTAACATTAGGCTGGTATTTTCAGTGCTTGTTTAAATAAGATTGCAATAGCTTATTGTAGTGTTTAATAATTAATTGCTGTAGGTATATGAAGAATGACTTTTTCTTAATGAAAAATTTCAGGATGATATTATAATGTTAATATTCTCAGAAAGTACTCTCATGTGACACGGACCTCAATGTTAATGGCAGAAAGTATATTCTTTTTTTTATCACTTATAATTCTTGAAAGCCCAAGTATTTAAGAATCTTTATTGAGAATTTGAGAATCTCAAATTCTATCATATGAGAAAAAAGCTACTTGGCAGTTTCTAAGAATTTAATAAATCTCTCCAAGAAAATGCTAGTTTCAAAACAAAATTTCAAAAGGGACTCAAAAATACTCCCTATTTTCTTGTATTTGCATTACAAATAAAGAACCCCCCCCCCTTTTTTTCCAGCTGGCTGTGAGAAGCCAGAGAAAATAAGAATGTTCATTTTACATTATTTGGTGAGTGGTATTGTGTTACCTTTTTTTCCTTTTAATATGAGAAGCCCACAGATTTCATGGTGCAGATTCACAGCTCCAGAACTCTTGCTAAAAGGTCTGTGGAATATCACTTTCACCAAGCCACATTACCTCAGAGTCATCTGTTTTTGAGATGACCTCCGTGACAAAGGAAGACAACCAAAAGAGTGGTGCCTTGCAAGACCCGCTCCGGGCACCTTACACCTTACACTCAACTGCTTTTCACCCTTATTTTGGCCATACATTTCTCAGTGTGTGTGCGTGCATGTGTGTGTGTGTTAAAATATATGTAACATCAAATTTAACACTTTAACCACTTTAAGAACACGGTCCAGTAGCATTCAGTACATTTACATTATTGTGCAACCATCACCACCATCCATCTCCAGAAGTTTTACATTTCCCAAACAGAATGTCTGTAGCCATCAAACAATAACTCCTGGCCGGGCACGGTGGCTCACGCCTGTAATCCCAGCATTTTGGGAGCCCAAGGCAGGTGGATCATTTGAGGTCAGGAGCTCAAGACGAGCCTGGCCAACATGATGAAACTCCGCCTCTACCAAAAATACAAAAATTAGCTGGGTGTGGTGGTGGCTGCCTATAATTCGAGCTACTCAGGAGGCTAAGGCAGGAGAATTGCTCAAACCCAGGAGGCAGGGGTTGCAGTGAGAAGATCATGCCATTGGACTCTAGCCCGGGGGACAAGAGTGAAACTCTGTCTCAAAACATACATACATGCATACATACATACATAAATAAATAACTCCCATTCCTTCCTCCCTTCCAGTCCCTGGTAGCCACTGTTCTACCGTCAGTCTATATGAATCTAACTATTTTGGTACCTCATATAAGTGGAATCATATAATAGTTGTCCTTTTGTCATGCCATGTTTGTCATATCTTTGACCTTTATTTCCTTTGATAAAAAGGGCATTCTCTTGTGTCCTCAGTGAAGTTGTACAGAGTCCTGGCACTCTGAAAAGGTTATTTTTATTATTTAATGCTGGGTTGATACTCAGTAGTAATAGTGCTAATGGCTCTGCAATATTTTGACAAACAAATTAAGATTGTATCATTTGGTCTTTCCTTCATTAAAAACAGAAAAGTTGGGGGGGAATTAGTAAGCCCCTCTCTCAAGGATAAACGGACAATACTTGACACAAGTCATCCTATAGAACTATCTAGAAAGTCAGGAACTGCACAGAGAATTAAAATGGTAAAAGACCAAAAGAAATAATTTTTATCCCTACAGCCTTTTGTGAGCTTCTGTAACTTTGTTCATGAGTTTTACTTTGTAACCTTGTCTGTTTCCCCTGTGATGGTTAGCAAGAAAAAAAAATAGAGAGAGAAAAAGAAACTTCCTGCAGCTGGAGGTGGAGGTTAGATGTGGAGAAAAACCTTGAGAAACAGCAAAAAGTTGGGAGGCTTGATGCTCTCATCCACTTTGCAGCCGGTCTGGGAAAATGAGAGTGCCAGAAGGAAAAGCAAGTGGTGGTAGGGAGAGGCAAGCAGGTAGCATCCCAGGGCCTTTGAGGAGGAAGAAGGCATCCCAGAGACTGTGGCCCAGGATGGAAGACAGGCCTCTTGGGTGGCCTAGCTGGCAGCTATGTCAGCCTCTGTTCAGTTCAGGGGCAGCTCTGGTACTCAGATCAGGACAACCCAAGGTAAAAGTCTCTGCGAGGAGTCAGAGCATTCAGTTTCCTGCGGTGCTACATCAGATGCCAGTTTAGGAACCAAGAGATGATTCTAGTTCTGGATCTTCCCAGCATATCTGCATTGGGACTCTGGTGCTTGGACAGAATGCAGTCTGTTGGTATTGGGGGCAGCAGGGAAAGAGGGCAGTGGCATTTGAAGAATCCTTTCCAGTTTACCACCATTCCCACCACTTCTAACCACATGGTGCTCAGGCAGCTTCTATTCCTGCATTCACCGACTCAATGCAGACAACCAAGAATGGATTCTTAAGTCTTGTTTCGGGTTGACTTGTGCCCTTCAAAAGGTATGCCATAGTTCCAAATCCCGGTCAGTACCTGTGAATGTAGCCTTATTTGGAAATAGGGTCTTTGTGATGTGATTAAGTTAAGATGAAGACATTAGAGTGGGTCTTAATGCCAAGATAACTAGTGTCAGCATCTCTCCGTGCCATGAGCACTCCCTGAAGACTTGGGGATGATTTCTAAAAAAATTGTATTGTGTTTCTGCCAACATGGACCCCTCTGCCTCTCTGTTCTACTATATGGATAACATAAGATGATTCATGTAAGAATGCAAAAATGGAGAAATAGAGTGAGGTATACAAGCATTTTTTACATTGTGCTCTTCCTGTTCATACTTCGAGCATAGGAGTTCTTTGCCCACCCAAGATGCTCATGACATGGGCAGAGGAAAGATCGGTCAGCCCTCAGGTTTATGATCAGCTAACGTAGAAAAGAACTGCCTTGTTCCTCACCTTCTTCCCATTTCCCACTTCTATTATGGGCCCCAGTTTGCCACCATGCAGGGAATTGGATCCACCCATGGTTTCAGCCAGCACAGTGGGAAACATATAAGGAGACTTGCCTTAGTTTCCTAGGGCTACATAGCGAAGTACTACAAACGGGTTGGCTTAAAACAACAAATTGATTGTCTCACAATTCTGGAGGCTGGAAGTCCAAAATCAAGGTGTCAGTGGAGCCGTGCTCCCACTGAGGCTCTGGGTAGAATCATTCCTTGCCTCTTCCTAGCCTCCGGTGGTTGGAAAGTAGACCCTGGGCTTTTTTTTTTTTTTTTTTTTGACACATTCTCACTGTCAGGCAGGAGGACAGCGGCATGATCCCAGTTTCCCAGTTGACTGCAACCTCTGCCTCCTGGGTTCAAGCCATTCTCATGCCTCAGCTTCCCAAGTACCTGGGATTACAGGCGCCCACCATGCCTGGCTAATTTTTGTATTTTTAGTAGACACGGGGTTTCACCATGTTGGCCAGGCTGGTCTCGGACTCCTGACCTCAAGTGATCTGCCTGCCTCGGCCTCCCAAAGTGCTGGGACTGCAGGCATGAGCCCCACCCACCCGGCCAACCCTGGCCATTCTTTGGCTTGCAGCTGTATCACCCGTCTCTCCCTCTGTCCTCACGTGGCATTCTCCCTGTGTGCTTGCCTTCACGCGACATTTTCCTCTTCTTATAAGGACACTAGTCATCTTGGCTTAACACACACCCTAATGTCCTCATCTTAACTTGATAACATCACAAAAATCCTATTTCCAAATAAGGCCACATTCATAGTTCCTGGGGTTTGGGACTATGTCTTTTGAGGGGCGCAATTCAACCCATGACAAGACTCTGACCTCAAACTCTTGCCTCATCTGGGGCCCAGCTTCCTTGCCTGGCTTCTGACTTGCTGATTCCAAAATCCTTTCCAAGACTTACCTCCTGTTACTCTTTTTTGTATTTTTGTTCTTCTTGGCTGGCAAATCAGACTTGTATTCACTGCACCCAACCTGAAAAATCAATTGATCCTTTGCCATTGGCCTGACTACCCAGATTTTGAGGCTAATACAGTTGACTTCAGGGAATAAGTCAGATCTGTCTGCATTGCCAGGCCCCAGGTTCTGCCACAGCCACTGCCTCTAAGTCCACCCCAGGTTCAGCCCTTCTCTGGCCCACCAGCCTCCTGAGACCTCCCTTCACTGGATCCAAAACTGGCTTCTATCACCTGCCAGACCTGGCACAGTCCAACCAGAGCATTCATTTTCCAGAAGTGAATTTTTCAAGTTTGCTTTTTATACATTTCAAATAAGGATCACATTCATGATGGTGAAAACGATAATCCCTCCACCTGTACCCCATGTGATTCTCATACAGCTTTAGACATCCGTATATAGTTACTGTAGTTTCTCAAACTAATTTTGAGAAGCAGAAAAAAATTGGTTAACTTTACATTACAGCAAGGCAGGAACTAAAATAGACTAGTGGAGGGGCCAGTTATGAGAAATAAATTAATTCCTTCAAAGATGAAATAATTAAATTAGTTCAGGTTTATACTAACAAAAATGTACATGGAAAGCTGCAGCAATTTTCCATGTTTTGGATCTTAAAATAAGTCTTAGCCACAAAATACTAGATTGCAAATTTTGCTTTAATTATCAGATTAATTCTATTAATCTTCTATTTACCATTTTGACAGAGACCTGTTCTAAAGTAAGATGGGCCTATAGTAGCAACCACAGCTAATCCAATAACCCACCACCCTTGATCTAAACAATAGCGCTGGGTCAGCTTATAGAGAGTTTGGTACCTGTCAGGTCCACAAAAAGGCATTTTCTAAGAAGCCACTATTTCCATTCCTTCAGCACAGAGAGATGGCCAATAGTAGAATTAAATAGGCTAAACTTGCCAGGAGTCATGTCATTTAAAAGCTGCAAAATATCCTGTTGCTTACAATTTATAAAAAGATTAACAGCTTGGCCATGCTTATAGTCTACAGACATAAACTTAATGACATCATTAGAATCTTCCAGTTGACCACATACATAAACCAAAGGAATAAAGCTAACAATTTTCCCACTACTAGTCATTCTGATTATTGATATGTATGTGTGTGTGTGTGTTTCTCTCATCTGCCTGATCCTCCCTTGTGAAATTTTAAAATAAATCATCTTCATTAAATAGAAAGGAACTCGGACAGTACAACTGACCATCACGCACACGCTTTGTTGCAGTCCAACCCAGCCAATTCTCCAGCCACTATTTCTGCTCATGGGGCCACCAGAGTCTAAATGGAATATTTTCATCCCCTGCCAGGAACACATGCCAATATTTACTAGTACTTATGCAAAATAATTTTCCAGAATCATTTTTCAAAAGCTGAATGCTCAGTTGACTTATAAAGTCTAAAATGGATTAATAGGAAAGAAATAGACAGTCCCAGATGTACAAGTTATCAATTTTATGCACAGGACGAGTAAGCCTTACGTATTTCAACTAAGAATTACAATAGCCCCATTTCTCTCAAGAGAAATGGTGGCTGCAGTAAAAATGAAGATGCCCTTTGTTTTACTTGCATAACAGGAAGTATTCTTGGCTGAATTAAAATGATTGGCATGAAGGCTTAAAGATGCTGCCTTACTAACTGATTTGCCTTACCGTCAGTTATTAGCCATGTCTACATGACTACAGTGCGCTGAATGATGTAGGTCTTCTTTGTATTCATTTATTTATTTGTTCATTAAACCAACACTTACTGAGCCCTTATCATGTGGAAGGCATTGAACTAGGACCTCTGAAATCCAAGAAGAAAGTGTCCCTTCTTGCAAGAAACTCATCATCTGGGCCTTTTACAATCCTCATATGTATTGCCTTTGAATCAGACAGGGTTTTTAGGTTGTAAGCAACAGGAAACTTCTCTATCTATCTTTAAAATATAGAAATCTTCAGAAGGATGAGGGTGAGCTCATAGAATCCAAGAACAAGGCAAAGAACAAAGTCTCAGAAAGGACAGGAGCCAGATCCCTTTTGGGTTTCTAGGTTGTAAGAAAAATGCATGGAGCCTTCAGGTTGCTTCTCCCTAGTTCAATGCTTTATTTTCTCAGCCTTTGTCATACCACTCGGGATTTTAGTCAGCTTCTGTTGTGCCACCTCTTTACCACATAAAGGTGGAGCACCTTGATTGACAGACTCACTAAGATTGTCTCAAAAGGAGAAGCAGCAGTTCCCCAAAGCAAACCCAGGCGCTCCTTTTAGAACAGGCAATGGATGCTGGGCAAGCAGAATAGCCCTGGCCCAGCCTTTGTCCTTCCCATATCCCAAAGTGCACTTCCCCTATGGCTAAGGCCACTTGATCCTTCACCCGAACATTAATTTTTCAGGCTTTGAGAGATGCAGCTGAATAGCTCAGAAAATTATTATTAGTTCATCTTTATGTTTGATGCATTTCCAGCACAGGGTTCCATCTTCTTTCTCTATATTGCCACCTCTGCCCTGAATACCTGTGCAAGTATTCTAGTCCCTACCAAACTAGGGACTCTTCCCACTCCTGACCTTCCTCCTTACTTTTATCTAAAAACTGGAATTCTGCACTTGAATCTGGGCTATAAAACTGGATGGGGTGCAGAGGTTCATGCCCAATCTCGGCACTTTGAGAGGCTAGGGCAGGAGGATGTCTGTAGCCCAGGAGTTTAAGACCAGCCTGGTCAACACAGTGAGATTCTGTCTCTAAATAATATTAATAATAATAATAATAATAATAATAAAGCTAGCCAGGCATGGTAGTGCCATCTGTAGTCCCAGCTACTCAAGAGGCTGAGGTGGGAAGATCACTTGAGCCCAGGATTTTGAGGCTGTAATGAGCTATGATCATGCCACTACACTTAGCCTGGATGATCAAATAAGACCCTGTCTAAAAGAAAAAAAAAAGAATAATAAGAAGAAAAAAAAACTGGTAGTTAAGAAACAACATTTTTGAATCAGAAAAGCTATGTGATTTTGAATGAATTATACCTTGCTGAACCTCAGTTCCTCATCTGTGAACAGGTACAGTAATATTTACCTTATTAGACTGTTGTGGGTATTAAATGAGTATTTTTAATTACTTAGAAAAATGTCTGCACATAGTAAAATGCTTAATAAACCAGCCTTGATCAAACATGTTTCAAAATTTTACTTATTGTCATATTCCTGCTATTTGACTCCCTGGGTTTCAAACCTCTGCTTACATTAATCACCAGTCCCCGACTGCTCCCATGCTTCAGCCTTCTATTTCCCACACTTTGGATTGACCCCAGCAACTGATATCTAGACTGCCTACTGGTGGCTGTGGCCTCCTCTCCCAGCACTACACCCACTTGGTTTACCCCAGCACCTTCAAACCAAGTTCCCTTCACTGCAGCTTGATGGGCTCAAGCACAAACCTCTCTCTGCCTTCTCCCCACTTGCAGTCTGACAGACCTGACCAAGGGACTTGACCCCTCGGATTTACTCATCCACATTAGGACTGCTGTGAAAACAGTTGGTCCTCTTCCAGAGAAACAACTCTCCTGGGACCACTCAATACTCACCATGTTGCTAAGCAAGTTCTGATTTATTTATTTATTTGCTACAATTATTTGGATGAATCCTTAGTTACCTAAATCCTAGAGAGGCCTTTTGCCCTCTTCAGCAAATAGTTTATCTAACACATTGATCACTTTGTATGTGCCAAGCACTCAAGTAAGCCGCAGGGCCAGAGAGATATGTAAGACACAATCTTGCATCCTACTAAGAGATAACACCAAGACAGAAGAATCACAGACAGAGATGCCATTACTAGTCATCTCTTTCCATTTTAACTGCCAAGCAATGCTGACACAGGTAGCCAAAAAAATAAAAAATCCTAAATTATAAATAAAACATCGCTTAGGCTGAGTTCTGGAATATTCTTTTCGATTACATTTGCAGAGAAGTACACCGATCATAAATGTGCAGTTCAATGAATCTTCATATCTAGCACCCAGATGAAGAAACAGAACATTGTCAGAATGCCAGCAGCCTTCTCATCCTGTCTCCTATCCATTTCCCACCACTAGGAGCCACTGGGCTGACGTTGCATGGATGCACACAGTGTGTGCTCCTGTGTGATTGGTTTCTTTCATTTATTATTATGGTTGTAAGGTTCATTCACGGGGTTGCATGTACCTTTGGTGTGTTCATTCTTATTTTTGAATGGTACTCCTTTCTATGAATATTTTCCACTTTACTTATCCATTGTCCTTAAATGGACATTCTTTTTCCAGTGCTTGTGGTATTATGAATAGTGTTGCTATTAACATTCTAGCACAATGTGTTTTAGTTGATATAAGAACTCCTTTCTGTTAACATCTAGGAATGGAATTGCTAAGTCATAGTATATGTATAAATTCAGCTTTAATAGATAGTTCCAAATGGTTCTCCTCTTCTGCAGGTGTTTTTGAAGAAGATGGTGCTATTCTAGAGAAATAGCAGTTCTTTCATGGAGGTTTCACTCTGTGGGATCTAAGAAGCTGATGCTAGGACCTGCACTCATAGCTCTCAGTTCAGTTCCCCTCTTTGTGTTGGCTCTTTGTGCTCAGGGGAGACTGTTTTTATTACCTGCTGAGCAGGTGCAAAATGCCAGCATCAAATTGAGAGCTTAGGTACTCCCCGGGAAGGCTGGTGGAAATTCCCCACAGCTGAGGATAGTTTAACCTGGGCTTCAGGAGCCACCTGGCGTCAAGTGAGGGAGGATTTGATTGGAGATAAGGTGGGGAAGGGTGGTATAAAGAGTCAGGTTAGGAAACCAGGACATGGGATCCAAAAACAGGCTTCCAAGACCTGAGAACTGCCTGGGCAAATACTGAGGAATAAGTTGAGAGTGAGCATGTAAGAGGATAGTACTGAATAGCCAAGGAGAAGGCAGCATGGGACAATACCTTTAGCCAGAGCAGCTGCCCACCAACAGCTGCCTCTTCTTCGTTTCCCACAGTGTGGTAGTGGGTAGGTGATACGGTTTGGCTGTGTCCCCACCCAAATCTCATCTTGAATTGTAGCTCCCATAATTTCCAGGTGTGGGAGGGATCTGGCGGGAGATAATTGAATCATGGGGGCTGTTTCCCCTATACTGTTCTCCTGGAAGTGAATAAGTCTCATGAGATCTGATGGTTTTATAAGCGGTTTCCCCTTTTGCTTGGCTCTCATTCTCTCTTGCCTGCTGCCATGTAAGACGTCCTTTCACCTTCCACCATGATTGTGAGGCCTCCCCAGCCACGTGGGACTGTGAGTCCATTAAACCTCTTTTTCTTTATAAATTACCCAGTCTTGGGTATGTCTTTATCAGCAGCATGAAAGCAGACTAATACAGTAGGGGAGCAGCCAGTAAGGAACAGGACAAAGCAGACATCACTCTTTCATTTCTTTGCTAAGTCCTCAAGGTGATTGCTTAAAAGACCAGACCTAGTGGCTGAATTGCCAAAATCCTTCTCCATGTCGCCAAATCTTTGAAACATCCATGTGTACTGGTGCAATCTATTTGGAAAGCAGTATATGAGTAGATAATTATCTATAAGGTATATATACATATATACCCTTTAATGCAGTAAGCCACTTCTGGGAATTTATTGTAAAGCTATCATTCAATACATAATCAAATGTATTAATCTGCTCACTATTGGTATATTTATATACTAGAAAAAGAGGAATAATCTAAATATTCAAGAGTAGCAGATAGTGTATCAGTTTTATTGACTGTTATAAACCATTAAAGCTAATTAAAATTAAATTTCTGTGCAAACTTGTTTAAATTAAAATCTCAGGATACAAAATTGTACGGACATTAAAATCACAATGAAATAAACATGCACATGGAAGTGAACAACAATTTTAAAGGAACAAGGACAGTAGCTAACACTTATGCCCACTCTACACAAGTGCTGTGCTGGGTGTTTTATACAAATGACTGTATCTTCTCAACAACTTTATGGGGTCAGTAGTAGTACCAATTCCATTTTACAAATGAGGAAACTAAGCCACAAAGAGCAAAAGTAAATTTTCCAAGTTAGTAAGCAACAGGGCTCAAATATTTTGTCTTCCAAGTCCTTAACACTTAAGCCTTTAACATGAAAATACAAGTAATCACAAGGAATGGGACTATTAGATTTCTCCATTTTTGTATGTCTTTTAATATCTTTATAACTAAATCAGGTAGGACAAACGTTTGAGTATATATTAAGTCTCTTGTATAGAGCTAAATTCTCTCAGGCATTATGTCACTAAATGTTTACAAGAATCTAATGCCATTGGGATGATTATCTTTATTTTGGAAATTAAAAAATAAGACAGATGTTATCTAATTTTTTATTAAGACCTCAACCCACAAATACAAGCGAACAAACCTTACGAGGTTCCATAAATCAACATGGGAAATAGAAGCACGCAGAGAAAATCAGCCTAAATAGGAGGAAAATTAAGCTCCTCTTCCTGTGAGAAAGGAGTATGGCTGAATCATAGAAGAATTTCACAGCATAACACTAAGTAGTACACACAAATTATTTGAATTTGTCCACTCCGAGAGGGAGAAAACAACAAATGGTTAATTGGGGTTTTCTGGTTTTCCTTGAGGTCGTTGCAAGTCAACAGTAGACAATCACAGAGCATGTGAGCTCCAGGACTATGGAAAGAGATTATACAAAGGTTCTTTGAGGATGTAAGTTTAAAAACCTTTGGTCTTGAAATCAGGCTAAGAGAGATTGTCTTAGTGCTGATACAGTAAGATTTTTCCAGGCCCAGAATAGGGGGATTGGGCATTAGACCTGGATCACATGCCTCAATGAGTGTCAAAATTATTGAGATATATATACATACATATGTGCATGCAAATATATATATGTATATACATACATATATGTATAGTTTACAGATGTTAAAGTAGCTGGAGTTATAAAATTCAAAGAGCACCCCCTTCCCATAGATTGCCAAGACCACCAAACCTCTGACACATCTCCATATAATTACATGAGAGACCTGGTGGAGTTTCATCACCAACCTGCATCTTCATCTCCTTTATATCTTCTATTCTAATGTGTTGGCTTAGAAGGAAACCAGAGCAAAAGTAACCTGACACTGGGTCCCAGGCAAAGTTTTGCCTATCTTTGAAATCAAACTCACCTCCAGCTTCTGCCTTAACTCACATCTATCTTTATCAATCACCACTGCATCTCCAACATGCAGTGCAGTGCCTTAGCACATAGTAGGCATTTACTGTTGAATAAACTACCATCAGATGAAAATAAGAAAGAAAAGCCATAGTCCTATCTGCCAGGAGCTCATGAACACTTCAGAAAATGGTGATTAAAGTTAAGAAAGGAGCCCACTAAATTGTACTCTACATACATGTGCCAAAGTGCATAGTGCAGACATTTTGTATACTAGAGGTCTAGCAAGGGAAATGGTTTGTTAAGAGAGATATGAGTGAGAGTGAGAACATGTGCACTGCCCTGAACTCTGGAGTGCACATGCTATCCCTATGCTGCTTCTAGCCAGCTCTGGGTAATTGCAAGTCTCCTCACTTCCCTGAAGTTCTCAATCAGCATCAAAGAGTCACAGCAGAGACTGGAGAGCACTTAAAATCCGAGAATGTTAGAGCTGGAAAGAGATTACTTAATCTAACTCTCTTGTTTTGCAATAGGAAAACCAAGACTGTGAGGATGAAAGCATTTTTCCCAATATCATAGGCTATTCCCATAGACACCAAACCTAGAACTACTTTCTTTATACCACAGAGAACATTTTACTACATCTCAGTGACAGAAGTCAGAGAGCAGCATTTGAGAGGGCAAAGATGGAGAATCAGCACAGCCAGTGCCACTAACTTACTAGAGATGGCAAAAGAAAAAAAGCAGTCGATCTGGTTCCCCAGTGTAGACATAGTCCAAAGGCAGGCAGAATATAAAATCCTACAGGCAGACCTGGAATATATAAATCAGAACAATTGGGTATAATAATTCAGCTATCAACTGTTAGCCCAACAGAAAGACATTTCCTTGGGAGGAAAAGGGAATAGAAAGAATGCTTTGTTATGCATTGCACTCAAACCTGGTGAAAACATCAAAATAATCTCATTAAATAGTAACACACTTACTCAAGACAGACAAAGGGAGTTCATAACGATTTCAAAAATCTGTTTAAGAAATTTCACTTAATCCTCTCCTTTGGTAGACTTTTGTTGTGTTGTTTTTCCATATTTGCCTGTAGGCTAATACTTACATCATTTTATTTAGGGCAAGGGCCTGTTCCTGCAGTTTTTTAAATAAATGTTCCTTCCATGACTTGAAAGGACAAGTTGGTACTGATTGAGTCAAACCTTTCCAGTTCATCTGGTGACAACCTTTTCTGCAAACCTCAAAAGGTGACCTATCTTCTCATTCTTTAATAAGCAGTAGTTTCTTTTAGGCTAGGAGGTAATAAACAAGGTCACTTTTAACACCAAAGAAACATTTACATAAACCAACAGCATCCAGAATGTGCAATTAAAAAAATGAATAGTTAATGAGTCTGCAAAATTATATGCACCCCTTCCCAGAGCAAATCTTACTGAGTGATGAGTGATGGAGTTTTCCATGGTTGAATCTCTTTTTTAATTGAGTAAATAAGCTAAGGTAAGAATTAAAGCATAAATTAAAGCATAAAAACACAGACAATATGTGGAAGAATGGGGGATAAACATATTCCAGTAAAACAGTAGGAATATTTGTTTTCTGGGTTTATGAAAATGATTGTATCTCTTTGTTATTTAACATTGTGTGTGTGTGCATGCACATGCACACAAAACAAACTGTAAAGTTGGTCTTGGAATCACATCTGTTTTGCCTAATTCCTGCACTCTCCATTTTCATTCCTTACCACTCCCACCAATAAAAAATATACTTTATTATGTGACTCTGTCATCCACTAGATGTTGTGCATTGTATTCTAGGTTCCAAGTCTCCACCCATCCTTGCACTCTTCATTTTGTTCAGCATGAGACTCACTTTGGCCAATAGAGTAGAATAGATGTGATGGTGTGGTGTGCCAGGGCCTTAAAATGCCTTGCAAGTTTCTGCTTGTCCTCTTGGGTCTCTGCTACCACCTTGGAAAGAGCCTGCCCAGGCTAACCTGCTGGCCCAAGAGGAAGATGAGGGATACACAGAGCAGAACAAATCTGGCCATGCTCAGCCTAGATGGACCATGTGTTCCAGCCAAGATCAGCAGAGCCACCCAGCCAAGTCCAGCCAAGATCAGCAGGCCCACAGCCAACCCACAGGTTCTGGAGCTATAACAATAACATAATAATACATAATACATAATAACATAATAACTACTATGTTATATTGTAACTATAATAAATGTTTTAAGCTCCTGAGTTAATGAATGTCTTATAACGCAGAAATAGCCAATATTTCTACCATGCACACAAAAAGTACAAGTAAAAATACAGTATAATAATCTTATACAGTATAATAATCTTATAAATGATCTGTTGTTGAACAGATCTTATAAGTGAACAACAGGTCACTTTTAAGATTATTATACTGTATAAGACTACTATACAATTGTGATCTCATTATAAGATTATTATACAATGACAGTCCCATAAGATTTTAATACTGTATTTTTACTGTACCTTTTCTGTGTTTAGATGCACAAATACTTACCATTGTATAACAATTGCCTACAGTATTTCATACAGTAACATGCTGTACAGGTTTGCAGCCTAGAAGCAGTAGGCTGTATCATATAGCCTAAGTGAGTAGCAGGCTATATGATAAGTTTGCATAAGTACAATTTAAGATGTTCACACAACAACATTGTCCAATGACATATTTCTCAGAACATATCCCTGTCATTAAGTGACATGTGACCATACTACATTTGTTTTAAAATTCAACAAATGAAAGACCTCATCCTAATGTATATCAAGTATGGAGAAGACATTTCCTTATCAGTGCTTTACTTTTCCCATTTGTATGCAAAAGCTGATACCAGCTGTTACCTTCCCAAGGTACCACGAAGATTAAATATCCCTAAGTTTCTTAAACTAGAAAACTCACACAGCAGAACACAAAGGATTATGCTATGACACATTGAAAGATGAAAGAAAAAAAGGGAAAGAAAAGGAAAAAAGAAGAGAGGTGGGGAAAGAGAAAGGGAGGAAAAAGAGGAGGAGGAAGAGGAGGAGGGGAAGGGAAGAGAAGGAAAGGAGGGAGGGAGAAAGAAAGGAAGCAAAACTCTTCCACTCTAGAGGTCACTGTATTACTTGAAAGGACACGCATTAAAATAGTAACTAAATGCACACACCCAGGTAGATAACAGGTATTTGTTAAGATTGATGGGGATGTTATCTCATTACAGGTAACTCCTTTGCATAAGAGCATATAGGTTAAACACAAAATGAGATTTAACTTCCTTTTGTTTATATTTATATAAATATGTTATTAGTATGTGTTACAAAATTGTGTAAGATTCCTATAATTCTGACATGCCTAGGTATATGTTATCTTTACTAGTGGCTGTCCTAAGACTTTTCTCATTCATAGACAATTTTGTCTTGCTTTGATCCCTTTCAAAAGGTAGTTTACAATCTGATATAGGACTCTGATGGCTACCTTTGAATGCAGGTCTCTGATAACTTTAAAAATTGTGCTATTGGAATAGAGGAAAGAAACAAACTTCCAGGACTCTCATGGAGAGCTGAAGTGTTAAACATTGATAATCCTCTTGTTTTCAGAGTCAAGAAAACTTATCTCTTCTGAGTTATTTATAACTTTTAGAAAGTGAGTGAGTAAAGTATACTCCTGGGAGCAAAATTTGAAGCATATTGCTTTCTCTCTACCTGATTTCTCCAGAATTTAGAAATGATTTGTGAGTATTCTCGACTTACGGCAGCATAGTGCAGTCCTGTTTTTTGTAACAGGACACAATTGGAGAAACTTATTACTTCACCAAGGCTTTGACCAAAATGGCCTGCTTTCTTTAAGGAATCAAAGTTGACTTATAGAGCCAATAAAAGTCTCTCAAGAAAGCTGGCCGCATACCTTGTCTACACAGTCCCTATACAGGATTCCTGACCCGTGGTAAGTAAAGAATATCACTTTCTGACAGGCCCAGGAGCCCCAAGTTATCTTGGGACCTTGAGGTGAGAAATTCACAGGTACTTGCAGGCATAGATAAATTCATGGCTGGGCTTCAAGGCTTTTAAAAAGTATAGTCCGAGATTCCTTATAAAACAAAGTTTCAGCAAACCCAATATTAAAAAGAACCTATGTAAAAATATTTAATAATTAGTCTTGCTGTGCTTTATGCAAATAACAGGCCAAGTATAACAAGATTACAGTTTATTTTGCAAACAAATCAGTCCTATCATGATTTATTTTTAATAAAAATGGGGGCTGGAGAGGGAAAAACATGCTTCAAAAAAACTATAGTACACTTATTGTTGTTCTTCAGTTTTTTTCTGCAGTTTGGAGTAAATCCTAAATTCTTTGTGAACTACAAGTCCCCAAACTAACGCTTTCAAATCTTCACTTTTAAAACTGGGAATTGCACTCCTTATCCCAGTACTCATTATTTATCTTATAGTATGTTGTTCTCTTGAATGTGGTACTGAAACTATAGATGACAATACCAATGCCTTTGTCATGCAAGCCTTGAAATCCCAACCAGGCCTGCGTGAGTCTGTTCAGTTGCAAAGCAGTTCCACTCCTCTCACCTTGGGGTCAACACCTACCCCAACTATGCCATGTGTCAGCAGGAAGAAGGGTGGTCCTCACCTTTTTCCCATCTCCATTAACCAACACCTTAAGATTAAGGTGTTATAAAACCCAAAGGGAGGGATCGAAACTGCCATTGCAAAATTATAACTAAGACAATGAAAGAGATCTGACCTAACCAACTGCATCTTGCTTCTAACCTTCAAGCTGTCCTTGTTCATTCCTGGGCATAGGCTGAACTAACTTTGGGAGGAACTTAGTTTATCGTTCATAGTTTGAAACAAAGATGACAACAGCCCTTTCCCTAAACAAATCCCTTTTTTGCCTGGGAACTAGACTGCCTTTTTAGGACTAACAAATTAGCCACAAGATTCGAAATTATGGTTTAGGAGTTATGCAGCAGGAGGCTACAAGATTCTGATTCTGACCCTCCCCAAATTGCTCCTGGGGATAAAATCACTATAGTAAAACCTACAAGGAGTGCCTTGAGATATTTTGTAGACCGTGTGCTTGATGGATCAGCTGGCACCACCCAGATCAATAAACTGGCTCTTCTGATCTTGTGCCCTCCCTAGGAACTGACTCAGCACAAGAAGACAGCTTCAACTCCCTATGATTTCAACTCTGACCTGACAAATCAGCACTCCCAGCTCACTGGCTTCACCACACTCACCAAGTTGTCCTTAAAAACTCTGTTCTTCAAAAGCTCAGGGAGACTGATTTGACTAATAATAAAACTCCTGTCTCCCTTAAAAAAAAAAAAAAAAAGAACATATAGATTAAAGATGTATCTAAAGATATACCTGAATGTCCCAGTTGGGTAGTACTCCCTAGAAACTATAACAGTGGCATCTGCTAAGTGAAGCCCAAATTTCTTCTTTTCTTCCAGGCAACAGCTAAGAAACCCCCACTAGGGGTCCGCCTCCAGAATTTGAGAAACAACCTCAGGTTGCAGTCTTGTTTGGTGAGTGACTGAGGCTGCAGTATCCTTTGCTCAGGTGTGACGGGCACAGCAGACATCTCATGCTCAACATTACATAAGTGAAGTTGGGCTGAATCCTTAACTAATTGCTAACATGCCCTGACCACCACCTGAGGCCTTACGGCCCACATTGCTGATGAGATAACTGTTGGCCAGGCCCACACCACTAAGATAAATCATACTCGTGCTAAGCAGCCATCGCCTGAACATTTAATTGACCAGAGAACGCTCCATCAGGAAGAGCTGGGTGTCTCCCACTTGACGAATCCAAGCACAGAAAAAGGCAAGGTCAGGCATGTCTTTATCAGTCAGAAATTGACACCATCACATCAAGCTGAGAGAGGCAACAAGGTTGGAGATGGAGTGCCGCGGGAGCCTCTAGCCCAGTACCAGTATACACAGACACACACAGGGGACAATTTATAAGCCAGGCAAGCAATCTCCACCTCTCCACCACTGAATTCACTACTTGTTTCTGAAGTTCTTAAGTTAGGTTTCCTTCACTCTTAGACACCAACGATTCTTCCCTCCCTCCCACCAGAAGGTAACCTCTAAGATTCTGCCCATCCTGGAGCTGATAATAAAAACAAACAGGCTACACCCTCAATCAGACATTCTCATCTACATGCAAATACATCTAAGTGCCAGATCTATTTCACCTTGTCAGCGTCTTTTCTCTGTGTGCCAGTAAGCATTCCCTATGCAGCCATCCAGCAATTAAGAGAACCTAGTGTCCACTAATAAGCTCCCAGATACAAAAACATAAGTTTACCTAGTCTGGGCTTATGGAAATATATCACACTTGATAGCTGAAAGCAGAGGCAGTACGCTGCTAACATTGCTGGAGAAAAGGGACTTGTTTCCCAGGTGTCCTTGTGGGATTAGTGGAGGGAGGCCTTCTTCACCAGGCAACATCACTGTGGCTCTAATATTCACTCCCTTTAGTTAACTAACGCTTCCTTCACAAGGTAAATAAACCCTTATATTGTCTTAGAAGAATAGAGAGAGAATCATTCACAACTAAATGTGAGTGTAATTGGGTTTATTCTGTCCAATAGAAAAAGGTTAATGGTGACAAGAATGGCCATTTGGTTGGGTTGGAGGATAAAAGGCCGGTGTGGAGCACTAGGCTATGCTGGAGGAGAAGAGATTTCCAAGTGTGGATTCCAGGCTTTCCAGTGTCTGTGAGGTTGGGCCTGTGTGGACCCACACACTGAAGACGCAAGGGATGAGAGCAGGAGGACAGCAAAGTGGGAGAGGGAAGCAGAGAAGGACAGTGCCAGGGAGCCATTCACATGCATCTGTGCTGGGTTTTCCATACTGGGAATGGTCAGCATCCGTCTAGTGGGGCCTAGAGCACCCAGAGTCCTTGTGGCCATCACTAGCCGCAAACAACTCCTTCCTTTTAAGCTCCTTTTACCATCCAAATACTGCCATTTTTTATGGGTGCCCTGATGTGAAAAAGGTTAGAAAACCCTGCTGTAGCCTAATGGTGTAACAGAGTAAATGGGCTTTTAAAAATCTCTCTGTCCATTTTTACTATAGTTAGCCACTTCAGGGCCTCTCCTAAAGCCGGTCATCCCAGGTTTCTGCACCATCATTTGTGCCCCTGTCTTCTCATCTATGAAATGAGATCATATTAGATGATCTTTAAGGTTTAAGGTTCCTTGCTGGCTCAAGATCTCTGCTGTCTTCCCGACCGTCACATTCTGCCAAGCTCTACCACTCCCTTCCATGGTTCCATCCTGGGACTCAGCTTAAACTCCACTTTCTCAGAGAAGCCCTCTAAGGCAGACTGGATTAAACCCCTCTGCCATATTGTACTTCCCCTTTGAAAAGTCTCAGCACACTTGCAATTACTTCATCCATTCATTCATGCAGCAAGGATTTGTTGAGGGAGAATCCTGTCCTACAAGCGCGTGGGCTGAGAGATCGGACTGACGGATTTCGATCCCGGTGCTGCTTACTGTCTGGGTGACCTTGGGTAGGTTACTTAACTTCTGCTTAGTGACAAAATGAAATTAATAAAGGTGTCTACATCTCAGGGTTGTTGTAAGGGTTAAGTGAGGTTGTTGTAAGGGTTAAGTTCCTGGCATCAAGTAAGGACTCAATAGATCAGCATTTATGAGTTGGATGTTGATTTCTTTATACAGCACAGTACAAGGCTTCTATCCAACGTCTTTCTCTTGTCAGGCTGTAATCCACATTTGCTTCTTTGGCACCTTGATCTGCAGTGCCTTGCACAAAACCTGGCATATAATCATATAACAGAGGTTTAAAATAGTTAAGTGAATTAATGGACACGAGTAGCATGTTTTGTTTTCAGTACCATCAAATTTCTCTGTGTGCTAATTTTCACAGTTTAAATTTTCTGCTGCCTTAGCCTAAACTGAAGCTTGCTTTGTTCACTGTCTTTGCAGAGAGCAAGACCAAATGTAAATTTCTCTGTTCACAGGAGAAATATTACCATTTGGGGAAGTTGCATGAATACCTTTCCCCAAGTTTCTTTCTCCCAGTTCCCTACTCTAATTGCCCTTTAAGGAATAACAGTTTGGGTAGCTGAATATCATAACCCACAAAAGAGGAAAAATTTTAAATTTATGCATTGGATTTCCAGATGTGGGCAACTCTTGTTTTTGCCTAAATGCTATTGACAATTTATGGTTGTCTTTGGAAAATCATTTGATAATGATCCAACTATCTAGAACCTCTTTGTTTTATGCCTGTTAAAAGAAAAGAAAGTTATTACCCAGGAAAATTTCCAGACTGCCATAAAAGCAAAGCAATTGCTGCCAAGAACCATCTGCCATAAAAGCTCCTCTAACAGCTTCTTACCTTCATGTATCTGTAAAGCACCCCTTTTAAAAATGAGGAAAGGCCATCAATCATTTTTTTTAAGGAGCAAAAAGTTTAATAGACAAGAAAAGGAGAGAGAGAGAGAGAGAAAGAGAGAGCGCGCTTCCTCATGCCGAGGAAGGGGGCGCCCAAGAGAATTTCCGGCCATCAATCATTTTTGTTAAGGTTAATTGCAGATGTTTAATACAGAAGTTAAATATTACATAGTATGAAATGAGGTATGTGGCATTCTAGAATTAAATAGAAGCATTTCTCAGATAAGAAAACAAGTGTCGAGGCTGTGGAACCAGAGGTGCCACTGACATGTCGCGGGACCCTCCACAAGTGTTCCCCTGGGCCGCCTTCACTCTCAGCACCCACAAAAGCTACAAGAGGGTGGCTGCTGGTAGTCCCAATGACTTTAAAGGGTTTTTATGAGAATCAAATGAGATAAGAGAAGTGAGAGCACTTTTAAAAATTACGTGTCATATGAAAATAAAAGATGTAAAGTTTCTTTTCCTTTTTTTTTTTTTTTGAGATAGAGTCATACTCTGTCTCCTAGGCTGGAGAGCAGTGGTGCCATCATGGCTCACTGCAGCCTCAACCTCCTGGTGTCAAGTGATCCTCCCACCTTAGCCTCCTGAGTAGCTGGGACCACAGGCACATGTCACCATCCCTGGCTATTTTTTTTTTTCTTTAATTATTTGTAGACACAAGGTCTCCCTCTGTTGCCCAAGCTGGTCTTGAACTCCTGACCTCAAGTGATCCTCCTGTTTCGGCCTCCCAAAGTGCAGTAATTACTCGCATGAGCACTGAGCCCTGGCCTAGGACTTCTTAATGAGAGTAAGCAAAACAAAACAAAAAATCCTGTATTGGTAGTTTCATGTTTATATGATATTCGAAGCTGTTGTAACAAAGATGCAGTAAAATAAGGGGACTGGGCTCCAGGTCAGTGGTTCCTAACCTACTTAAAAAAACAGAGGTCTAAGTCCTTCCGTGGGCCTACTGAATCAGAATTTCCATAGACTCACTGAATCAGAATGTGTGCATTGGACCTGGGACTCTGTATTTCAGCAAAATTCCCAGGAAATGCTGATGAATAGGGAAATTGCAGACATACTGGGCTGGATGATTTCTAAGCTTCTCTGCAGCAGGAGAAAAAAGCAAATCTATTATCCGTGTTACCACCATTGTTCATGTCTGCCGCCACCACTAATAATCCTTGTGTCAAATTGCACTCTGTATTATTACTCTGCCTGACCCCTGCCAGTGCCCAATCAGAGGAACAGACTGCACACTGCTACTGGCATCAGCATCACCTCCCTCCACCCACGGCAGTAATAAAAGGAAGGTACCAATGGAAGCAGGGAGAGACAGAGCCCCTCCCTCTGCCTGCAACTGGGGTTCCAATCTGAGTGTGAGTACCCTGAATATGGGGCATTTCACATTATATCCATTGTTGAAAAGATTCTAGTGGAAACTGGAAATTTATCCAAAACAAGTGAGCTGTTGGGTCTCCCTTCCTCCTTCCCTCCTTTCTTCCTTTAATGTTTATCTATGGTGTACATACTATGTACCAGGCCCTATGCTAAATGCTGGGGGAACCATACTGGGCCTGGTCCAGGTACAGCCTCGTTCTAGTAGGGCAGATCCCACATGATGACCCCTGGGATGATGCTGTAAGGGAGGGGCACTCAGCTGCAGAGTCCATCACAGAGGAATCTGACCCCCTCTGGAAAACTGACCCATGAGTTATAAAGATGAGGAGAAATTGATTAGCAAAGTCAGTTAACTGGCAAAGATAATCCAGGGAGAGGAAACAGTTTACACAAAGGTCCTCCTGGACTGAGGCCAGGGTGGCCTTCCCAGAGAATGAGGGAAGAGTGAGTGACATGCAGTGATACCACAGAAGCTGATCAATGCCTTGTGGGTCGTCTGTTTAACATTTTGGATTTTATCACTTGAGCAATGGGAACAGCATGAAAGGGTTGTAAGCAATGCAGAGAGAGGAGTTGACAAGAGCACTCTGATACCAGGGTGGGAGCAAGCTTGGACACCAGGAGACAATTAGGGCTATTGAGTCTGCCCACGTAATGTGGCCATGGCAACAGCTGTGGAGCTGGGAGGAAATGGACAGTTTTAATGGATAAAATTAGCAAGGGATGAATTAGAGTTTTTATTGGGAAACAAAAAGATCACAATGTATTCAGTTTGGCAGGAGAGCAGGGCACTTGTGGGAAGGAGTCAGAGGTGTCATTGCAGTTTGAAGAAAGAAGCTTGAGAAATTGCGATCTAATCCAATACAGACGAGGAAGCTCTGACTCAGAGACATTAAGCGACTTGTCTAAGATCACAGTTCGGCTGGGTTACAGAGTGAGGGCTGGAACACTCTGGGCCCCAGGACCAGCATGGGTGATCATCAAGGTGAAGAAATTCAACCAACTGGGGCCAGATTCAGAGTGGGGCTAATACTAGGCTCTGCAAAACTGTTGCAAAGAAAAGAAACATGTTCAGTGGCCCTAGGGCCCTCAGCTGGCTTGGACCTGATAAAGCTCCATGCTACAGCACACCACTAAGAAAACAAAGATTGTGTGAAGAAGGAAGCTGATGGCACTGTCTCCAAATAGGAGGACTACAGCCCCCTTCCTTTCACCTAGCGAGAGTCCAACAACATCCCTTGTGTACAGGACAAATGCAAGTCAACCAGATCTTGCTCATGCTCCCTTGTGACACTTACTGTAACCCCCCTTCCCATCCACTCATGGGGGCCTCTCACACCTACTTTCCCAGATGTGTTCCTGGGACTGATGGAGTACACCTGGGTGCACAAGACCCCCACCCCTACCCGTGCAAGTCTTGAGGCTTTGCAGACAATTGCACTAATGGAGGCAAGAGGCTTCCCCTGGTGTGTATTACACTCACCTTCAGCCAAAAAGATGAGCACAGTCAAAGCAGTTAGAGATCCCAGTGATATCTGAAACAACTCGCCCTTCATACGGATTGATATCATGGCTGCCACAAGATTAATTGTATTTTTCGTGGAACAAAGCTGGAAATCACTCAAAGAGCAATAAATGCTAAAATCTGTCTATGCTCTGCCAAAATTTCAGACAAAAAGCCAATAAGGCAAATTTTACCTTATGTGCTTGAATGGATTTTTAAAAAACAGATCTATGCTGAATGCAATGGACTAGATCAGCCCAGGAGCTCAAAAGAGACTGCTCACTTTGGTTTGAAAAGTGAATTCTCCTGGGTCAGCAGTACTTCAAACCACATATTGGCATGTACCACCCAAGAGAATCCTTAGCCTATATATCCTTATTAAATTTCATGCAGAAACAATAGCTTACCAGGTGTGCGGACAATACAGAGGTGCCTAAGATCACCTCTTCTTAAAGTAAAGCCTCATGCCTGTAGTCCCAGCACTTTGGGAGGCCAAGGTGGGCAGATCACGAGGTCAAGAGTTCAATACCAATCTGGCCAGCATGGGAAAACACTACCTCTACTAAAAATTAAAAAAAAAAAAAAAATTAGATGGCCATGGTGGCGCACACCTGTAGTCCCAGCTACTCTGGAGGCTGAGGCAGGAAATTTGTTTGAACCCAGGAGGTGAAGGTTGCAGTGAGCCGAGATCGCATCACTGCACTCCAGCATGGGTGACAGAGCGAGACTCTGTCTCAAAAAAAAAAAAAAAAAATTAAAGCCAAGAATGTGAAGTTTATGGTAGCAGGGTGAAGAAACCTGTTAGCCTCAGCTACTTTGGGGTTTTGAAAACATTTCAAGGTTTGATATTGCAAAACTTCATCCTGGAACCAGATCAAAGGCTTTCAGCTCCTCAGGGTTAAGTAGATGGTGATAATAACCTATGTCTTACATGTATAAGTCAATTTACAGGTTATAAAGAATTTTCATACATTATCACATTTCTCCACCTAACCACCATTTGGATATTATTAATGTCACTTTACAGGTGAGAGAACTAAGGATCAGCTATTTTAAACTGGCTTGTAGAAATGTATTAATATTAGATAGAAGGAATGATCAGACATATATATAAAGACTGCCAAACATACAACTGTGTACACAACGTATAAACACAGTCAGGGCTTCAGCAGGAAGTAGATGGCAAGCTCAAAATGGAATAATTTTAAGAGGTTTTATAAGGAATTATTTACAGAAGTTGGGGGCAGGTGTAAAAAGCACACAAGGGATAGACTGGTACTCCAGAAGTCAGTGTGGCTGTTAAATTCACAGTCTGAAAGTGTATGGAGAGGAAGCAGGTGCTAGAATCTAGAGAGAAAGAGCTGTAAGAAGAGGGCCATCTTAGGAGGTTCTGTGACCTTCTGTCAAAGCAAGCAGCAAGCTGACAAAATAGATATAACCAATTGCCTGGGTCCCAAATGGGCCAAAACCAAGAGAAAGTCAGAGGGCAAAAGCACAATTGAGGAAAACCAGATTCTTAGCCTTCTAGAGCAGAAAGCAGGATAGAGAAAGGTAAGGAATGGATCTAGAGAGGCAAAAGGAAGATACCCAACCCAGATGTCTTCAAAGTATTATTTATAATTAAAAACCAACCTATATACCCAACATTTGGAGAACAATATACAATCTTTCTTACAAACAATAGAATATTTGTGTAGCCATGACAAACCATTATTATTCTCAGTGAATAATGATAATTTAAATATGCTCATGATATAATAAAAATTCAGGAAATCGAAGTTTTTTTAAAAAAAAAACCTGCACACACAGTATGATTCTGAATATGGTTGAAAGAAAGAAAGTCTGGAAGGAAAGACACAGAAATGTGAACATCACTGGGTATTATTTCTGGGTTGCAGAATTATAGTTTATGGTTATCATTTTTTATTATTTTTGTGTTGTGTGTTTATTTTTTCAAATGTTCTATAATGAGCATATATTATCATTATAACCTGGAAAAAATACATATTTGGCAGATTATCTTAAATTCTTCAGAAATTCTGCAGAATAAAATGTTAAAAATCCTTGGCTCTATGTAACTCTTGAATCCTCAACACAAGGAAAAACAGGAAACAAAAAAATCAACTGTTCTTCTATTGATATCAAATTACGTGTTGGTTATTCTCAGGACAGCTCAAAGTCAGTTGTTTGTTTTATAATACATCTTCATGGCAATCCTGTGACAAAGGAATCGTCCGCTCCCTTTGCAGAGAATATGACCAAGGCTCAGAGAAAGTATATCACCTCTACAAGTTCATGCCACTAGAAAGTGACAGACCTAAGACTTGAACCAGATTGTCCAATTCCAAAGTCAACACTTGTTCTGAGGAGGGGCTGGGCCATCTCCCGAACACCCCGCCCTCCAGAAACCATCTCTCCTTGACTAATTAGGACTCTAAAGAACTATACTCCAACAGACATTTCCCAAAGACTTCCTGGGCATTTGGAGCTAACAATTAAGATCTAGAAATTCCATGGAGCACACAAGAACAAGTCTTGTCTGGTGTTCTGTTCATAAAGTCTTCAGAATAAGACGTCTGGTGATATCAGGCTGGGCACAGTGTCTCACGCCTGTAATCCCAACACTTTGGGAGGCTGAGGCAGGGAGATCAGTTGAGGCCAAGAGTTTGAGACCAGGTTGGCCAACATGGTGAAACCCTATCTCTACTAAAAATACAAAACTTAGCCACATTGGTGGTGGGTGCCTGTAATCCAAGCTACTAAGGAGGCTGAGGCAGGAGAATCACTTGAACCCAGGAGGCAGAGCTTGCGGTGAGCCAAGATCGCGCCACTACGCTCCAGCCTGGACGACAAGAACAAAACTCCATGTCAAAAATAAAACGAAGAAATTTGCTGCTCTCAGTGTCACACAGCCAAAGATGTATTGAGCACTGACTCCATGCCAGGCACTGAGCAACATGCTTTTCTACTCATCTCATTTCATCCTCACAACCTTCTGGGGAAAGCCTATTACTATCCCTGTCTTATCCAAAAAGACATCAAGTCCCAGAGAATTTAATATGATAACTTGCCCAAGATCAAACAGCTAAGTAAGTGGCAAACCAGGATGTGAATGCAGATTTGTCTGACCACAAAACCTAGTCATTTGGGGCTTATAAATCAGATGGGGAGGTAGACCATGCTTATTTGAGAAAGTCATAGAATAATAAATCAGCCATACTTATTAGTTCTTAACAATAATGTCTCCCACTGGCTTTCATGATACTCAAAATCCTACTGCAAGGACATCATTCTACGATGTAGCTCCTTTCCCCAGCATGAATTAGATGCCTCTCCTCCATGCTGAAATGTCATCTGCCATTGTGCCCAAGAAGAAGAGAGGGACATAGACGTTGGTGATTATTCATAGTGTCTACAACAGACAGAATAGTAGCCCCTTCTCTGAGTCCTCAATCCCAGAGCTCATCCCTGAGAAACAGAGGGAGCAGAGGTTTCTAAAATGGTTCAGCAAGAGACTTATAATTAGTCTTCACTCAAACCCCTTCCTCTGCTCTCAGCACCATTCCAGAACAGCTCCACAAAGAGGCTGGCTTCCAGTGCCATGCACAGCCTAGTACTAGGCAAGGCACTAAAGCCTCTTAAAGAGCCCCAGGCACAGAATCTCAACTTTGTCTTTCCTAGTTTCAGGACCTCACAAGAATTAATTAGTAGACATGTGATCTGCCCTTCACGTGTCTACTCCCTGGGGAATGGCAGCAAGGCCCACTGAAAGCATCTCTCATTCCAGCTTCTCCAGCTTCTTTCTCACCGCTCCACTCCAAGTCCATAGCCAGAGTTTACTCTTCTCCCCACAGGGCCTCTGTACATTAAGATTCCATTTCACAGTGTGGTGAAAGGATAAGATGTATCTTAATTTACCTGGTGTTCTGCCTGCCTAGCTTATTTAGATTTTCAGCCTGCTGAGAAGGAATTGGGTCTAGCTTAATGATCAGTTCAACACTTAACCTGTTGCTGACACTTGAAGGTGTTCTAACTCAGGTGAAAATTCAGGGGCAGCATTTAGGCAGGTAGCCCAGGCATAGGAGATCCTCTCTGGCTCTCTGTCATTACTTAATTTTCTGCCCAGCAAAATCAAGGAAATAGGACTGGGAATAAGATTAAGTCCGAACTTCAAAAATGTCATTCCTTGAATTCCAACTACTGGCTTTAATGCTTTTTGGCATGGGCGAGGCCTCATATTTCTAGCCTGACACCCAAGCTTTGTGGTCCCCACAGCTTCCAGGAGCTTGGTGGTTTCTCTGCTGCCTACCCTCTACAAATTATTAGAAATTAATTTGACTTGGTTCAGCATTATCTGACAATTGCACTGACCCCCCTGTGAACCTTTCTGGCTAATTTACATCCCCGCCATGTGGCTTAATGTCTCCAATGCCGGCTCACATTATTTAAAGCTCATGCCAATTATAATTTTTTAATACAGTCTGAAAATCATGCTGTTACTTAGCAACAAAGGTCACTCCAATAAATAATATCTTGTGAGCCTATTGATACCCTCGATTCTTTTTTATGGGGATTGAGAGTTAGTGGTGAGACCTTTCCCAGCTATTGCCAATGCCTGAACTTTTGACAGGTGTCCACTGCCTGTGGTCCCTTCAACATGTGCAGGCTTAGCTGCCTTTCTCTTCCCTCCAGCCCCTTTAGGGCAGTGACTGGGTGGGCCTGGACAGCTCCCCTCTTCCCATCCCCCACTCTTCAGTATCGCTTATGCCTGGGGGCCTGTATTAGTCCTTCTCACTCTGCTACAAAGAACTACCTGAGACTGGGTAATTTATGAAGAAAAGAGGTTTAATTGACTTGCAGTTCTGCAGGCTGTCTAGGAAGCATGGCTGGGGGAGGTGAGCAGGCTCAGGAAACTTACAATCATGGTGGAAGGTGAAGAGGAAGCAAGCACGTCTTATCAAGGTGGAGGAGGAGAGAGAGAAAAGGGGGAGATGCTATACACTTTTAAACAACCAGATCTCATGAGCACTCCCTATCATGAGAATAGCAAGTAGGAAATCTGTCCGCAAGATCCAACCACCTCCCCACGGACCCCTCCTCCAACAATGAAGATCATAATTCAACATGAGATTTGGGTGGGGGCACAGAGCCAAACCATATCAGGGCCACAATAGAAAAAGTGGTTAATGTAGATCCAAAGGGGAGTGGGATTTACAGACATCAAGCTAAAGTCCCAGAAAACTTTTATTTCAGAAGTCAAGGGTTGGATATCACTATTGATATGGAAGATCATGACTTTTTTCTCCTTGTAGATTCCCATTTTCCTCGGGGAAATGATCTTAGCTACAGGCCCATTGCATGGGTGACTCTCTAGTGGACAACCCCAGGGGCAGTCAGGGGTTCAAGATTCCACACCATATCTGAACTCCAGACTTAAACCCCAAGGGCATCCCCCCTTGGTGTCCCCCAGGGCTCCTACAGGACTCCTTGCCCCCTCTTTTCTGTTCGGAAAAAAGAAGCCTCCTTCCTCCCTGGGCAATGGGGAGCTAAAAGTCCCCATTGCGACTTGGGAAGTTCACCATACAGGGTTGTTAAGGAAACTGTAAAGTACTGTATATATACAAAGAAATCCTTGTTATGAGCACTCAAAGAAGATCCAGCAAATCTTCACGAAGCCTGGCAGTCTCTAGGGAAGGCAAGGTCCAGCTACTCTCTCTGCCATCTTCCCACTTCCCACTACTGTTATTCCACAGGTCAATCTCAGACAAAAAGCCACTGACTTTCGGTTTAGTCCTCCCCATCAGGAGCCTCCATTCTTGGAGAGCCAGACTAGGATTTTCTTCTTAGGGTTTGACCTTCTTAGGGTTTGAGGCCTCTCAGCTGCCTGCACAAAGGGGACATGGTTTTACATTACCAATTCATCTTCTTCGTTCTGTAGAAATCAAGCCTGGTGTCATTAGTTCACATTAATTCATTGTCAAGTACTATGGCAACCACCTCACATATCTATTTAATCTAAGGGCATAGGTACCATATTATTCACATCCTATAAACAAGGAGCTGAGACACAAAAGAATTCTGTATTATTTGGCTAGCATGTATCAGAGACAAGATTTGTAAGCAGAGATTTTCCCTCCTAAAATCCATGCTTGTAACCATTTCCCTTACTGCAAGTATACTATGAAATCACTCTCTTCCTCTTACTAGCGATAACACATATTTTAAGGACCATGAACTCAGACCAGACTGGAAAATTTGGGATGGTCCTACCTTCTATAGCTAAGCTATGAAAAAAATTACAGGAGATCTTGTCCTTTCAATCTCCTTATCCAAGATGAATCCCAGCAAACTTGACCCACTAAATTTCTCACTGTGTGGCCAGTTTTTCTGTTGTTGTAAGGATCCAGCCTTAGTAGCATATTCACTGCACACTGTCCATTTGCCAGGCACTGTACTAGGCACCAGAAGACATGTGGGGAGTATACATAACCAGACAGATAGCCTGTTATCATCCAAACCTACGTATTCTTGTCGTGAAACATCCTAGCAGGATAAAGAATCTAACTGAGCAGGATCTTAGCACCATTTGACTTTACCTTTCCTATTACTCACTCCGCTTCATTCCCAGGTACTGTAGAGAAATGCAGCTATCACACAAACAAGTTTCTTTCCAAACCAGCACTTTTCATATCCAGGTCAACAGTCTGTAGAGGAAGGGCTCACTTCAACAAGCACCTGCAGAACCTTCCCAGATTCACCCTCAGCCCTAAACCACCAGCCTTGAGGCCAGGCCAGAATGTTCCATCGTACAGGGGAATTTTCCTCCATTATTTCATTTGAATTAAAAATTATTTGAGATTCTACTCCAAGGCCAGGGTAGCCTGAGGCCTCTAAAAAGACAGCTGTTTCAACCTACTCACCATCCTACAGCATCTGCAGCACATCACTCAGAAAAAGAGCGCAGCCCACAGGCCTCTAGCTCACCCTCTGGCAGGACACATCTTCCCACAGTCATCCATGGGACCAAAGCCAGCCACACCATCAGGAACCACCAAGAGGCCAAAAGGGCAGGCAGCCATCCTCTCAAATACAATTCATTTCAGTATCTCTGCCTCCCAGTCCTGCTTTCTCTCCCTGCCCTGTTAGACTCCTGCATCCTATTTAACCTGATTTCTAAAATGTGTTCATTTCATTATGCCTCAGCAGTTTGCATGTTTTCTTAATCTTTACCTTGTCCTTACTCATTGGTATATAACAGCTATCATAAAACAGGGTGTCCATGTTCTCAGCTTGTCCATTCATTCATTCACTCACTCATTCACCAAATATTTATTGGGAGCTGTTTATGTCAGACTGTGCAAGATGTGGAAGACACAAATGAATAAAATACCACCTTTGTACTTGAGGAAGTCGGGGTCAAGTAAGGAGGCAGACATGTAAATCAATCATTGTAATACATACAATGAGTTTGTTCAAAATTCAGAAATAACACAGAAAAAGGTGGGACAGACTCGGGAGAAATGAACACACCTACACAGAGGAGGGAGAGAAGTGTGGTGCTACACTTTAAGGACTAGAGAGAGGAGGGTTCCAGAAAGGGGAATTGATATAATCAAAAGCAAAAGGACATAAAAGAGTAAGATGGGTGGCTGGGCACAGTGGCTCAGGCCTGTAATCCCAGCACTTTGGGAGGCCAAGGCAAGCAGATCACCTGAGGTCAGGAGTTTGAGACCAGCCTGGCTAATACGGTGAGACCCCATTTCTACTAAAAACACAAAAAATAGCCAGGCGTGGTGGCACATGCCCATAATCCCAGCTACTCGGGAGGCTGAGGCAGGAGATGCGCTTGAACCCAGGAGGCAGAGGTTGCAGTGAGCTGAGATTGCACCATTGCACTCCAGCTTGGGCAACAAGAGTGAAACTCCATCTACAAAATAAAAATTTTAAAAAGTCAGATGGGTTTAGGAAACTGCTGTAAGTGCTGCATTGTCATAGTGCAGTATATAAAGTACAAAGCACAAAGGAATGTGAGGGGAGACAGGCAACAGGGACCAAGTTTTAGAAGGCCTTGTGTGACTCACCAGGGACTTTGTTTAGCAATAGCAATTGCTGACTATTTTTCAAGTTTACTATAGGCCAGCCCCTGCACAATGCACTGCACTGGCACTACTTCATCTGGTCCTTATCACTCTTCTTGAGGTAGGTATTAGATTGAACCATAAAACGTTCAGCAACATTCCACCATTTTGACCTACAGACATTAAAAGCCGATGCTCTAACCTAATGCTGTTATTATCATCATTTAAGGGATGAAAAACCACATGACATGTTCCAACAAGATCATGCAGGCCACTGGGTGAGGATAGACTGCAGAGGGGCAAGGCTAAATGTAAGAGGGCCAGTGAGAAGGCAAAAGATGATGGTAGTTTGGACCAAGGTGGCAACAGTTGAGGAGGAGAAGCCATCAGGGTTTGTTGATTGTCTGGATAAAAAAAGATCTCAAACAAACAACGTAATGGTACCCTGAGGGAACTAGAAAAAAAGAACAAACTAAGCCCAAAGTTAGCAGAAGGAAAGAAATAACAAAGATCAGAGCAGAAATAAATTAAATGGAGACTAGTAAACCAATAGAAAAGATAAACAAAATTAAAAGTTTGTTTTTGAAAAGCTAAAAAAATGGACAAACCCTTAGCCAGACTAATTAAGAAAAAAAGAGAAGACAAATAATAAAATCACAAATGAAAAAGGAAACATAACACAGAAATACAAAGCATCATAAGAGACTACTATGAAAAATTACATGCCAACAAATTGGGCAACCTAGAAGAAATGGATAAATTCCTAGAAACATGTAATCTGCCAAGACTAACCCATGAAGAAACTGGAAATCTGAACAGACCAATAATGAGTAAATAGATTGAATAAGTAACTAAAAGTATGTCATCAAAGAAAAGCCCAGGACTGGATGACTTCATGGCTGAATTCTATCAAACATTTAAAGAACTAATACCAATCCTTCTGAAACTCTTCTAAAACATTGAAGAGGAGGGAATACTTCTAAATTCATTTTATAAAGCCAGTGTTACCCTGATAAAGCCAAACAAAGACACTACAAGAAGAGAAAACTATAGGCCAACATCTCTAATAAACATAGTGTAAAAATTCTCAACAAAATACTAGCAAACCATACTCAACAGTACATTAAAAGGGTATCATCATAATCAAGTGGGATTTATCCCTGGGAGGCAAGGTTGGTTCAACATATACAAATCAATAAATCATTGCCAGACTGAAGAAAAAACATATGATTATTTCAATAGATACAGAAAAAAGCATTTAATAAAATTCAACATCCTTTCATTATAAAAACTCTCAACAAAGTGGGTATAGAAGGAATGTTTTAAAACACAATAAAGGCCATGTATAACAAGGCCACAGCTAATGTCATACTCAACATGAAAAGTTGAAAGCTTTTCCTTTAAGAACAGAAACAAGACAAGGATACCTACTCCCATAACTTCTGTTCAACATACTACTGGAAGTCCTAGTCAGAGCAATCAGGCAAGAGAAAAAAATAAAAAGGCATCCAAAGGAAATAATAAAGTGAAATTTTCTCTGTTGCTGATGACAAGATCTTATATATAGAAAATACTAAAGACTCCACCAAAAAATTGTTAAAACTCACGCAAATTCAGTAAAGTTGCAAGATACAAAATGAACTTAACAAAAATCAATAGCATTTCTATACACTAACAAAGTAATTTCAATGTCATTCTTCAAAGAAATAGAAAAAGCAATTCTAAAATTCATATGGACCCACAAAACACCCCAATAGCTGAAGCAACCTTGACTAAAAAGAACAAAGCTAGAGGTATTACACTACCAGATTTCAAAGCATATTACAAAGATATGGTAATCAAAACAACAATCAGAGTCACAAAAACAGACACACTGACCAGTGGAATGGGATATAGAGCCCAGAAAAAAGAAAATAAAACACATCTCTAGACAATTGATTTGACAAGGGTGCCAAGATCACACAATGCGGAAAGGACAGTATATTTTAATAAATGGTAATGAGAAAACTGGATATTGACATATAGAATAACAAAAATGAACTCATCTCATCTTTTATACAAGAATCAACTCAAAATAAATTAGAGACTTAAATATTAAGACATGAAACTATAAAACTACTAGAAGAAAACGTAAGGGAAAGGTTTCATGACATTGGTCTGGGCAATGATTTCTGGAGCACAACCCCAAAAGCACAGGTAATAAAAGCAAAAGTAGACAAATGGGATTGCATCAAACTAAAAAGTCTTCTGCATAGCAAAGGATACAATAAATAGAATGAAGAGACAACCCACTGACTGAGAAAATATTTGCAAATTATGCATTGGTTAAGAGGCTAATATCCACAACAAGCAAGGAACTCAAACTATTTAGTAACAAGAAAACAAATTACCCAGTTAAAAAATGGGCAAAGGATTTGAACAGACATTTGATAAAAGAAGTCATATAAATGGCCAACAGATAAATTTTTAAATGCCAACATGTCTAATCATAAGAGAAATTCAAATTAAAATCACAATGAGATATCACCTTACACCTCTTAGATTGGCTATTATCAAAAAGATAAAAGGGTTGTCAAGGATGCGAAGAATGGGGACCCTTCCTTATACACTGTTGGTGGTATTGTAAATTAGTACAGCCATTTTGGAAAACTGTATGAACGTTCCTCAAAGAACTAAAAATAGAGTTACCATATGATTCTACAATCCCACTACTGGGTATTTATTTAAAAAGGAATCGAAATCAGTTTGTCAAAGAGATGTCTGTACTCCCATGTTCATTGCAGCACTATTCACTATAGCCAAGATATGGAAACAATTTAAGTGCCCATTTGGATGAATGGATTTTCTAAATGTGATATATATATACAATAGAATACTATTCAGCCTTAAAAAAAAAAAAAGAAAAACAGAAAATTCTGTCATTTGTGACAACATGGGTAAACCTAGAAGACATTAAATGAAACAAGATATTAAATGAAGATATTAAAGATATTAAATGAAATAAGAAAGGCACAGAGACACCAAAACCATATGATCTCACGTATGTGTGGAACCTACAAATGTTGAACTCATAGAAGTAGAGGGTAGAATGGTGGTTACCAGAGGCCAGGGATGAAGGTGAGGGGTCAGAAAGGGAAGATCTTGGTCAATGGTTACACAGTTTCAGCTAGAGAAGAGGAATAAGTTCTGGTTTTCTATCGCATAGCACATGACTGTTAATAGTTAATAATTTAGTTATAATTAGTTAATAATAATGTATATTTCAAAATAGCTAAAAGAGGATTTTAAGTGTTCTCACCACAAAGAAATAATATTTGTGACAGATATGCTAATTAGCCTGATTTGATCATTCCACAATGCATACATGTATCATAACATCATGTTGTACTCCATAAATATGTACAAATATTATTTGTCCATTCAAAATAAAACTTTAAAAAAGGACAGTGCCAAGATTTTAAAAGAAAGAGATTGCATTAACCAAGATGAGGAAGTTTCTGGTAGAGTTGTTTAGCAGATTATGAGAAGCTCAGGTTTGGAAGCGTCAAGTTTGAGGTGCTTACTGGACCATCTGAAATGACCAAGTAGGCAACTGGAAATATGCATCTGTGGTTCAGGGGAGATATTCAAGCTGGAAGATCTATTTGGAAGCCATTAGCAGACAGATGGTATAAAATTCACGTGACTGGATAAGATCACCCAAGGAATGTGTACAGATTGGGAATGAACCACGGGGCCCTTGAGTTTTTAGAGGTCAGAAATCTGCAAAGGAACCAGCAAAACAGATTGGAAAAGAGTGATTGGAAAAGTGAAAAACAAGAGGTAGGCATTGATTTTAGCAAAAGAAACATCAGGAGAGGAAGAAGGAAGAAGAAAAGGAGGAGAAGAATTGTTATCATTTCCCACATCGCTTTCTTGTCTCAGGCACCGCAGTTTCCCATCTGCCAGTGTTGTCAGCCAAGGCCCAGACCTCAGTGCAGCCATGACTATCTGAACTACCAGGCACTTAATTTCCAGTGGTTGCTTAATTATTCCAATATCAGTATGTTTTTATTGAGTTAATAAGAAGGCTTCATTGCCTGAATTATGTAATGGCATACTCTTTGTAATCAAAGAATTCTCTAAAGGTAGGAATAATTTTATTTGTTTTTGAAATCAGGGCACTTACCATGAAAATAATTTCTGAACATTTTGGTACTTTTTATCTAATTTCCTAAAATTATCCATTTTAACATCTGTAAAAAGACTCTCTTTTTTTCTTGCTGGAAGCCCAAGATAAACTGGTATTTGCACCTCCCCAAAGCAAACTTATCCTCTTTGATTACATTTGCCAGCCAATGAATTAACAAAGCTGGTAGCTCCTAAACAGACATAAATCTCACCTATTAGATGCTGATGCAAAAGCAAACATTCATCAACAGAATGTCAAATTGGCAGTCCAAACACAGAGAAGTATAATCAAAGGCAAAATCCTATTGCTAAAATTTGCCCCTTGGCTTCTAGCTTTTATTAAAAGTTTTCTATCCAATATAGAAATACAGGTCACTGTCATGATCCTCAATTTACTCACACACACTTTCATTTCCTTTCCCATTCATATCGTTCTGCTCTAAGCAGCATTTTCTCTTCCAAATCTGTTGTAAAAGAAATTATGACATTTCACTGAATGCAGAGTCAAAGATCTGTATGAACAGATATGTGTAATATAAGCATGAATGAGTTCCATATGTCTTTTGAAAAATAAGGTTCTACTAGAGCGAGAGGCCATCCAATATTAATCAAACACACATGAATGAGCGAGAGGCCATCCAATATTAATCAAACACACATGAATTTTAGTTAACACTCTGCCAGTGACTTTGATTTCTGAGAAAATCAACATTTTAGTCTATGTAAATAATCTTTGCCTTTGAAAGAAACAAGAGAAAATTATGTTTTTCCTTTCCTACAACAAAATTTTCTCCCTCTGGTTCGAATGCGCCAACTAAGGTCAATAGGAAAATCTTCGACTACCATCCAACACTCACCTTCACTTGACCTTGATTAATATCAGTAACAGTTGACAACCTGTGCTCTGACTGTCAAAGTCTTACTCCATACCTAAAGGAAAGGAGAAAGCATTTCTGCACCATGCAATGGACCTTTTGCATTCGTTCAAGTAGTTACACAGTGAGAACTGCCACAAACTATGTTCCAGCAGGTGGTACTTTCCTGGCAATCCCCAGATCATACAGATAGGCTGAGCCTTTATTTGATCTTCTGAAGACTTTTAATGCATCATGACATGATCACGTTGCCTTTTACTTGTGTTAGTGTTAATACATGTGTTACACTTTCAAACAAGCACTGTTGCAAACATACTCCCATTCCAAAACAAGGGGAAAAAGACTTTGATGATTCTCTGGAACCATTCTAATGTGGCATGATAATTCCCACTGTGATCTTCAGAAGAGTGTAAACCCCAAGGGATTCAGTATTGTTGCACCCTTTTTTACCTAGGAAACAAACTCCCAAGCAAAAGCAAAATCACCTCATTTTAAGAAATTATGGATGCGGGCCAGCTGCAGTGACTCACACCTGTAATCTCAGCACTTTGGGAGGCCAAGGTGGGCAGATCACAAGGTTAGGAGTTCGAGACAAACCTGGCCAATATGGTGAAACCCTGTTTCTACTAAAAATACAAAAAAAAGAAAAAATTAGCCAGGCATGGTGGTGTGCACCTGAAGTCCCAGTTACTCGGGAGGCTGAAGCAGGAGAATCACTTGAACCCAGGAGGCGGAGGTTGCAGTGACCCGAGATCACGCCACTGACTCCAGCCTGGGTGACAGAGTGAGACTCCATCTCAAAAAAAAAAAAAAAAAGAAAAAAAAAGAAAGAAATCATGGATGTAAAACATGTAATACATCATTTCACAAAGAAAAGCTTCCATCACTTTTTTATAAAACTATGTCTACATCTCTGGCAGCTATTTGGTTAGAAGTCTTTTGAGGTGTGATCTTGACACCAATTAGTATTGCCAGAGGAACTGTTGCAGACGACTTCAAGTTCCTTGTGGAGTCCCACAGACTGGCTTCAGCCACGGCCTTCCTTAGCTATATGGCAGCTTTGGGAAATGGACAGGGTGGGAGAATCCGGACACCTGGCTCGGAAGCGCTCCACTTTCATAACTAGCTGTGCAAATGACAAAGCTCACTGCTCCCCTATGGAGCTGTACTTTCTTAGTTCCAAACTGAGGTTATTGTTCCAGGTAAGACAATCTAAATATTCAAAAATAGAGGAAAGACTAAGTAAGCCATAGCACATTGAATTAGAGGGAATACTCTAGCGCTGGGATAAAACATGAGGGAGATCTATTAATGCAAGCATGGAAAGATTTCCAAGACACACTGACAACTGCAAAGGGAAAAAGAGCAAATCGAAGAGCCAAAACTGACAAGATTTTCCCACTTATAGAAAAAGCAAATTCCACGTAGAAAACTGTAAATTTCCATATGTTTATGGAAAAAAATATATGAATACGTGTCTGTATTTATAGATATATACAGGTTGAGTATCCCTTATCTAAGATGCTTGGGACCAGAAGTGTCTCAAATCTCAGATTTTTTTCATATTCTGGAATGTTTCCACATACATAATGAGACATCTTGGGAATGGAACCCACATCTAAACATAAAATATATTTATGTTTCATATATTCCTTATACAGAGAGATTGAACATGATTTTATACAGTATTTTTTTATAATTTTGTGCAGGAAACACGTAACTCATCACACAAGGTCAGCTGTGGGATTTTTCACTTGTGTCTTCATGTCAGCACTCAAAATGTTTTGGATTTTGTAACATTTCAGATTTCAGATGTTGGATTGGGGATGCTCAACCTGTGTATACATATGTGTGTGTGACATACTTGTCCATGCTTACACATAGGTGTGAAGGGATAGTTATGCATCATACGGAAACAGGAGTAATTCTCTTCAGGGAAGGGAGTATGGTCAGGGTGAGTTAAGAGTGGAATTTTCTTTTTATCCTGCATTTTTTGGCACTCTGGATTGTTTTTTAACAATGAGAATGCATTTAAGTG
This sequence comes from Colobus angolensis palliatus, assembly GCF_000951035.1. Lineage (NCBI taxonomy): Eukaryota > Metazoa > Chordata > Mammalia > Primates > Cercopithecidae > Colobus > Colobus angolensis. The sequence continues at coordinate 524,873 of NW_012123487.1, forward strand.
TTACTTGCATTACATTTGAACAACAGCATAAAATGTGTGAGATTACAGGAAAGAATGATATCTAGAATATAAATAATAAGAATAGGAGTAAATGAAGAGTGCCCAATTGTTTAATAGGAGTGTTGAGTCAGATAAATAAGACACTATGTATGAAAGTCATTTATAAATGGGATAATACTATATACAGACAAGGACTGATATTTTGCATAGTGGTCAGGGTGTGCTATGAGTAGTGGCTAAAATTTCACACTCTGGAGTCAGATCACAGGATTTAAAGTCTCAGCACACCACATAAATGAGCTATAGGTCTCAGGAAAATGATGAGAAATTCTCTGTACCTCAGTTTCCTAATCTGTAAAATTGGAATCATGGTAGTAATTACTCCCATAGGACTATGGTCAGGATTAAAACAGTATTACACTAGAGGGTTTGGCACAGAGCCTGGTGCATGGTAGCCCACAGGATGAGTGAGTCGTATTTATTAACACCCAACTTAAAGGACATCTGAAGGCCTCTACATGCCAAAATGTACCCCTCTGCTGCCTCCCCATTCATTGGAAAAAGTCCACAATAGTCACTGTTTGGTTTAGGGCCTCAGAGACCACTGTTATGAAAGAAATGCAGCGCTCACCTGAGGAAGGTTAAATATTGATATTACAGAAATATTTATAGGACAGCTATGACATGCAAGCAAGGCACTGAGAAGGATTAAAAAGAATGCCTAAGAGATGCTCTGTGATCTCAGGGAACTCAAAGAGGTAAGACATAAATGCAAGAAAAGTGAAAGAATATACTAGAGATAACAGCTCAATGCTGTACAAGAAGTGTCACAACCCAGTGCATGATTAATTGCCAAACAGTGATGCAGGGGAGGATTACAGCCATGCAAAGACCAGAGAGAGAGCTGAGGGGAAACGATCCAGGACTGCCTTAAGGAGAAAAGGGAATCTGCACCAATAATGGGATGGCTTTGGATGAGCAGGGAGGAGCTGGCGGTGGC
>NW_012123487.1:525922-591867 GCF_000951035.1 Colobus angolensis palliatus
TATTAGGGGAAGACACAGGGATGGAAACCATGAGTGAGGGAGTGAGTCTGACCAAAGCAAAGGAGTTAAGCAAGGGGCATGCTATGAGCAGGAGGCCTCCCGGGGTGAAGGTGGAACATGAGCCAAGTCAGGAAAACAAGAAACCCCTGAGCATTATTAGGGGAAGACACAGGGATGGAAACCATGAGTGAGGGAGTGAGTCTGACCAAAGCAAAGGAGTTAAGCAAGGGGCATGCTATGAGCAGGAGGAATGCAAGGATAGCCTGGAATCTGAATATGGAAGACTTGAGATAGATCAAGAAGTCTGAGATGCAGCATGTAGACAGCGGAGGGTTACGGAGGTTCCAAATGAGCAAAAATGGTGACAGCCATGTTTTGACACTAGTCAGGAAGCAAGGGGCAGGATTCTAGGGCTAAGAGAGTGAACCACAGGAGGAAAAAGACTGAGGCCTGTTGTAGTGACACAAATGGGCCATCTTGGTGAAGATCCTGAACTGGGATGTGTCAGAGGGAAAATCAAAACCACTGGTCCATTTAGCAGTCAAGGAACCCACAAACAAATGGTAAATCTTTTCTGATCCTTTTCCTATGATCACCTTCACTCACATCAGCTTGTAAGTCTAGTTACTGTAAGGAGTGAGACTGTAAGGAAAAAGAGCAGGACAGCTAAGTTTGGAGGTGTCAAAAGAGAAAGGAAAGCTCAGGAGCCGGGCATAGTGCCTCTGAAGGCAAAGTGTGCGTGGAAGTGCTGGGCTCCAAGGGAGACCGAGAGAAGCACAGAAGAGACAGAGATCTGTTATAAGAGGTTTGACCCACCCTGGCCAGTGGACAGTCTGGGCTCAGCTGAGGTCAAGTAAGCAGAATCTCCCAAATATTGGGACAGCTATGCCTGTGTGCATAACCTCTATGCTCAGTGAGGTTGGAGTCTAGCAGGTCTCAGGGATGTGCTCAAATATCTGTAATGCAGAACCCAGGGTTTACTACCATCAAAAACAAGCAAGCGCTTTGTGAGCTCAGACAAAGAAAGGTCTATCATGGACAGACTGGGGAAGGGGGCTTACACCAAGTGAGATGGGGTGGAGGAGGTAAACTTTAGATGGTCTTTGAAAGTAAATAGGCTTGTAGGCCAGGTAAGGTGGCTCAGCCGGTAATCCCAGCACTTTGGGAGGCCAAGGCGGGCAGATCACTTGAGGTCAGGAGTTGAGACTAGCCTGGGCAAATTGGTGAAACCCTGTCTCTACTAAAAATACAAAAATTAGCCGGGTGTGGTAGCAGGTGCCTGTAATCCCAGTTACTCAGGAGGCTGAGGCGAGAGAATCACTTGAACCAGGGAGGCTGAGGTTGCAGTGAGCCGAGATCATGCCATTGCACTCTAGCCTGGGCAACAAAGCAAGACACTGCCTCAAGAAAAAAAAAAAAAAAAGAAAGAAAGTAAATAGCCACTTAGAAAAGAGACGAATTCTAGAGAAAGAAACCTCACAAACAAGTCCTATCTGCAGAAAAGCCTTGCACTTGCTTGAAAACGAAGTAGCCCAGCTCTGCTGTAGTAAAGAACAGAATGAGTCATTAAGCTGAACACACAAAGAACCTGGTGATGTATCTGTCATAATGAAGAGTAGAGAGTCACCAAATGGTCTCCATCAGTAGAGGCATTGGTGGCTACATATTTGGAGTCTAAATCTGACCATTAATGCTAATCCACGGTGGGCAGCATGGAGAGGAGAGAGGCATTGCAAGAGAAGTGCCTTATGGTGAAGCCTCCATCTAAGGTAATGGCAGGAGCAATGGAATGGATAAGGTAGGTATGAGCAGACCAGAGGGCTGATTAGACACAAGAGGAAAAAGAGAGAAAGGGGAGGAAAATATGTAAAGGTCAGTCCAAGGTATAAATCTTAGTTGACTAGGAGCGAGATCATGTTTTTGTTAATGTTGGATTTGAGGGGCCCACAGGAGGTGCAGGTGGGAAGTACAGCAGCTGGAGATGTGAATGCTGAGCGCAGGAGAGCCATCACAGTCAGAGATACCAATATTTCAGTTATCCTTGCAGAGTCCATAAAAGTGGCTATATGAGTAAATAGGTCACTGAGAGATCAAATATGAAAAAAGAGAAGAGGTTGAAGAGGGAACTCTCTGAAGTCATTAGAATTTGGAAGCACCAGGAGGAAAAGAGCAAGGGATGGAAGCAGATGGTACCTCCTCTCCCTACCTTATAGGACAGGATGTCCAAAGTTGCAGCAGCCATCTTGCCAACATGAGGTATCAAGTATGCAGGAAAAGCTAAGGGACTCCCAGAGAGGTCAGGCCTCCTAACTGGAAATTTCAGTTGTGTTTCTTCAATCTGAACCTTCTTGTGCCTCCTCTCTACAGCATTCGTCAGTGCTGACAACCCCACATGAGGTTCTTGCCCTCTAGAGTCCCATGGCACTTTCCCTCCTCCTGCCTGTCCCTCCTAAGAACGTAGTGTGGCAATTGAGTGGTGGGCAGAGAACTGGCCTAGTAAGGATTGAGTAGTGATCGTGTGAGGTAGGTAGGCAAAAAGGGGGCACAAATGACAATTGAGAATACAGGGAAGCATAAACTCAGGGCAAGTTGAGGAGTAGAGAGAGAGTCAAATGAGAGAAGTAAAAGGAGTGGGATGGTAATGTATCACCAACTGTTAACACTTTAGGTAGCATGAGATTCACATATTATCTACTTAGACATTTTGCGGCCAGGCACAGTGGCTCACGCCTGTAATCCCAGCACTTTGGGAGGCCGAGGCAGGTGGATCACCTGATGTCGGGAGTTCAAGACCATCCTGTCCAGCATAGTGAAACCCCACCTCTACTAAAAATACAAAAAAAATTCGCTGGGCGTGGTGGCGGGCGCCTGTAATCCCAGCTATTCTGGAGGCTGAGGCAGGAGAATCACTTGAATTTGGGAGGCAGAGATTGCAGTGAGCCAAGATCGCACCATTGCACTCCAGCCTGGGTGACAAGAGCGAAACTCTGTCTAAAAAAAAAAAAAAGAAAAGAAAAGAAATTTTTTAAGCAAAGCAAAGTAATTAGTTGCACCTGACATGTGATCATGAGCTCATTGTTTATACCATGGAGAAGGGAATGCAGAAAAGTCTCATTTGTGGGGAGAGGAAGGAGCAGAGGAAAAATAAAGCAAAATGCCACTGTATGTATTTCTTCTGAATGCAGAAAAATTCCTTTGGGAAGCTACAGAGGACTTCATGGGAGCACCAAGACTTGGCACAGAACATGAGGGCATCTCAGGAACTAAGGAAGGTTGACTTGGAAAAACCACAGGGAGCAGAGCAGCCAATTGGCTCAACATAAGTTTTATGAAGATCTTCACCAGAGATAAGCCAAGAGTCAGAGTTGGAGAGTTTCAGAGTCAGCCAAGTTCAAGGCCAAAAGTAGGTCTGTGAGGGTTGTTTGAAGAACCAAGCGTGCCTCCCCATGGACTAATACACTGACATAGGACACAGAGCTTCCTTAGCACAGGAGCAAGACATCCTCAACCTCATGTACATCTTCAAGATCTGCATCTTCAAGAATCCACATGTGAAGGTTGAGCCAACTTTGAAATTCTGAAAGGGGTGCATAGTAGGCAGGGAGGTGAAGAGAGACCAAGGTTATCTTTGGAGTGTCCGCGGAAATCAGATCCTGTGGAATCAGCCAAACCTTATAGCTTGTGCCTTAATTTCTGCCTCTGTGTCATTTTTTGTCTGGGAAGTTTGGGTGTGACACTTCTTCAGTACAAATACGGGGGTCCTCAAATGCAAGGGTGCAAATGTGAGGGAAGAGTGAAGCACAGCTTATTAAAATCCAAAGCACGTTTACTGAGCACATACTACACGCTCATCATTGGACTTGGCTGGGGAATCAAAGACAGACCAAACACTGAGTATTCCAACCAACAACAGCTGCCTAACAAACCACCCCAAAATGTGTAGCCCAAAACAACCACTGTTTTAACATGCTCATGTTTCTGGGGGAGTCAAGGATTTAGTGAGAATACAAAGGAATAGATCAAACAGCTTGAGAAGACTGGGATAGCCTTGCCAGAATCATATGTGTGTGGCATAGTTTCTGGCTATCTGTTAGATTCCTTGGTTCTTTCCTTGGTGATATGGCCTCTTCTAGTGGCTTCCTCACAGCATGGAAGTCGCAGGGTAGTTAGACTTCTTAAATGACTAGCCACGGATCCAGAGAAATGGAAATAAAGAAAGAAGAACCTATTAGTCCCCTTAAAGGCCAGGCCCTGAACTAGTATAGCATCACTTCCACTGTGTTCTGTTGGTCAAAGCAGTGACATTTAAGTAAAGGGAGGGAAGGGATTGATGGCAGTCATCTTGTGGACAAACTGCCACACCACACTTGCCTGTGAGGAGGTGAGAGGCTGGGAGCTCTGTGAGGGCACGGCCCACATCTGTCTGATTTACTGCTACATACCCCAATGCCTACTACACTTCCTGACACATAAGACATGCACAGTAACTACTTACTAAATTAATAAGATGTGCCCAGCAAGACTTCATACCCCAGTTTATCCCTCAGCAAAACACGTGTGTACCCTCAAAGAGATGTACTTTTAAGAAACACTGTGGAAATTTGGGTAGGAAAATAGCCCTGACTTCTCTAGTTTGGTATTAGTAGGCCACATTTATCAGAAATTAACCAATTTTCCACACCATGTGGTCAGAAGTGGTCTTGTTACCTATCTGCAGTTCTACAACTGCATACTATCTTCAAGATGTAAAACCAAAGTGCTGTTCAATTGAATGCATAACACTCTTGACAGAGGTCCTGCTCCACTCTTTTTCTGTGATACCCAGCTGAGATGGACAATACAGAAACCTCATGGTTTCCTTCATCCCTCTCACACTTCAATATCCCATGAGAGTCAGCACTAAACCGACAGCAATGTGCTTCCTTATACTGTGATTGCACCCCTGGCTTACTCAGTCCTCCAGAGCCAAAGGTGCCTCCCAAGCAAAAGACACCAGGCTGCATCTCACCATTGTGAGTAAGGAATGCACACTTCCTACAGAAATGAGAAGGAAATCAAAGAAAGGCAAACTTCCAACACCCAACTAGGGAGTCCCCCTCTGCCTCGGTCATGTAACATTCCTCAGGCCTAGAGGGTGAGAGATGGCTTGAGTTGCCTGAACATGTCTTTGTTGCATATATGATGGCAGGTGGGCGTGTGTGTGTGTGTGTGTGTGTGTGTGTGTGTGTCACAAAATCTTGCTCTGTTGGCCAGTCTGGAGTGCAGTGACATGATCTTGGCTCACTGCAACATCCAACTCCCAGGCTCAAGTGTTCCTCCTGCTCCACCTCAGGAGTAGCTGGGACTACAGGCACATGTCACCATACTCAGCTAATTTTTGTATTATTTTTGGTATAGATGGTTTTGCCGCATTATCCAGGCTGGTCTCAAGCTCCTAGGCTCAAGCGATCCACCCATCTCAGCCTTTGAAGTGCCAGGATTACAGGCATGAGCCACCATGTCTGGCCCATAGATGATGTTTTTCATGCATGGCAAGATCTCTTTTATAAAAAAAAAAGTCAACATTTACTGAGCATTCAGTATGGATCAGACACTGTGCAAATTTCTGTTCACAAATGATCTTCCTGAAGCCCCTACGAGATACATTATCGTTTTGTGCCCGTTTTATAGCTAAGGAAACTGAGATTTAAAGAAATGAGAAATTTGCTCAACTCACACCGTTGGTGGACAGCAAAGATAACATTTGTACACAGGCAATCTAAATCCAAGATGCCTCTTCTTTAGCCTCAGAATACTGCCCCTTCTTTTTCCCTGAGGCAGGTAAGTACGGAGCTGGTTGATGGCTGAGATGGCAGGCTGACTGGACTCTTAGAATTAGGGCTGATAATGAGGATGCAGAGTTAATGATAAATCAAGCTGCTCGGCCAATGATACCCTGCTGAGGCCCCTGAGGCTCTTCAGACAATCCAACCCTCTATTTAGCTGACCAGATAGATAATGCTGTTCCCACACAGGGCAGGAGGGTGCCCTCCATGAAAGTTAATCTCTATGTGAGAAGGGAAAATTTAACTCCCTGCCAAAAACTCAGCCCTGGCTTCTTTTCCATCACGGTACTTGAACGAACCCACCATAGGCTTTTTCTTTCTCCCTTGTCAGGAAGCCAAGAGTGGCATTTCAAAGGACACGTTTACCCCCTAGCAATTTCTCTCTTCCACCACCATGTGCTTTCTCATAAAATCAGGCCAGACAATGAAGCTGTAAACCCAGCTGGTGACATTGACGTCCTGTATTCTCCTTCCTCCCTCCGGTGGGTATGGCTCAGGAGAGGTGCATCATGAACAATAAACATTTAAGTGAAAATGCTTCAAGACAGAGATAATCACAGTTTAACAACAACAACCCCCACCCCCCAAGAAAAAGAGAAAGTAAAAGATTTTAATTGATCAAGCAGAGGGGTGAATTTGAGAGAATCAATAGCATACAAATAACAGAATGGACAAAACTGCAAGGAAAAATCTCGACTTTGGGTTTCTGAAAAGCTCTGCTTTAATGCTCTCCAACATCTGGAGCACATACATGGGGAATGGACTGTCTCTGTGAAATGTACCAAACAAATCGGCTCCTCTGCTCCTTAGTTCAAACACTTGCATTTTTACAATGAATGGGAAATCTACAGCAATCACTGTTATACCACTTACATTTTAAAAAATCATCAGGTAGACAGATTACAGAAAGTAAAACAGAGTTTCACATATTCTACAATCCCATCGTCTCTGCCAAAAATGAACCGCTAAAGGAAATCCCAGAAGTTTTATATTTGTCTGCCATCTTTTGTTTTCTTACCCCTATATAGGACTGCAAAGGATAGAACTTCAGTAGGACCTAAGGCGGGCTGACTTCACCAGACTTGAGATACGGCAAATTTTAAGAGAAATATGTATGGGTTTCTCATTCCCTCTATTTTCTGTGACAATGGACAGAATAACTTTTCCATTCCCCAAATTCCAAAAATGAAACATACAGTTGATAGGTGTTTTAATTGTCAAAATAAACATACAAAAACTATAGCACATCTAGGGGTGGTGGACTACTTGCCAACTAAAAAAAAAAGGGTGTACTGATAGCTTAAAATGAAAGAAAAACATTTTTAATTGTTTTCCTTCAACTTCTCCACAGAACTTAAACACATACCCATTTTCAGGAACTGAGGTTAATTTTTCACATCCATAAAATGAAAGTATTGGATTAGATGAACACACAGCTGCCTTCCCAAGTGAAACAAATTCTATAATTTTAAATATATATGTATACATATATATGTGTGTATGTGTATATACATATGTATGTATATATACATCTATCATACATACACACTATATAAAATGCATACATAAGCATACATATATGTGTATATATGTGTGCATACATACATGTGTGTTTACACATATATAAGAAAAGAGTTACTTTGCTGACATGTCAACATAATTTTGATATAAAAATGTACTTTGCCTTGCATCTGATATGCATTTAGTCTCTCTGGGCTTCAGTCTTTGAATCTGAACAAAAATAAAGACTTGGACTCATGGGTGGAAAATGGGTTTTGACCTGCTTGCCAAATCCTATCCTTTGCCAGGGTCATTATGTTGAAAAGCATCAGTGAAGCTATGCCTGGGCTCAGCATAAAAGAGTGCTTACATTTATAATGAGTATTTATAATGAGTATTTATATATAGTGAGCATTTATGATGAGTAATTATAATAAGCCATATCATAAGGCAGATCATACACGGTATTTCTATTGCTCTCAATCAGCCTATTAAAGTCTAAATTCTATTCCCTTTGTGAGAAAGTTATTGTGGGGACAAAGAGAAGTCAAGAATGGGTCTACACACTGGAGGTTCACAACCAAAGAAACAGAGGTCCAAATAAATGAAATTCCTTGCCTGTAGTCAAAACTTGAATTCCAGCATTCTGAGTCCAGAGCCATTATACTACACCACCCCACCTTCCTTAAATGCTTTCAAACTCTATGCAAGGGAGTGCCTACCTGTGATCAGTGAATCAGTCAAGGTCCAGCCAGGAAGCAGAAACCTCTCCTCTCTAGATATTTTAAGCAGAGGAAATTAATTAAGGAATTAGTAACACATAACTGGAGAGCTAAGAAGCAAAACCAGTGAAGCAACCAGGGGATTAGGAACAGCAGAAAGTTGCTTCATCCTTAGACTGAAAGAACACAAGGAGAAGGTAATGTTCCCCGACCCAGTTCAGCAGCTTCCTGGTAAGAGTTGGAACTGCGGAGGGAGAAACCGTGGGGAGTTAGAATCACAGAAGAGGTGTAGCCATGATGAAAAAATGACGGCTTCTCCCTGCTCCCCTACCTCTAGTTTTCTGTAAGTGTCTCCATTGACCAAACCACTCATATATCAGTTACCAAGAAAGCCTGGGAAATATAGCCACATGATTGTAAGCAACAGCAGTTACAGACAAAATAATATATTGCTAGATAAATAGATAAATATAGACACGATTTCAGACCATGAGGTTTTTTTTTTAAAAAAAAAAAAAAAAAGCCTAGGCTATATCCATATCCTAAGGATAGGCCCAGTTTTTTCTCCCTAATCCATTAATGTTTTCCTATTAATATAGGAAAACATATCCCCTCTCTCAAATGGAACAGGAAAGAACATTTTCTTTGTACTTGAGTCTGTTGCCTCTAGCTTCACGGTCAAGAGGCACAGACTGGCATATTACCTATAGAACTCTCAATGGAATTTTGCATAGATGCCAAACTAAAAACAATCTCCTATCCAGATCACTCCAACTCTTGTATGAAGGTTTAAGGCATTGAGAGAAGAGGAAAATTACCAGAGAAGGAGGCCAAAGAAAATGAACCGTCCTCAGAGACTCATAAGCTAAACGAAAATGTCTTCAAAGCTATAGATTGAAGGGAGTTTATAGCTGGAAGACCCCCAACTTCAGAGTCAAAGAAAATGACTGTCAAAACATGATCCTGGCTGTCTTGATCAGAACCACTTTGGGACTCTTGTTAGACACCTAAACTCCAGACCCATAGAACTAGTATATCTAGACATAGAACCTGAGTATTGTATCTTTGGCAGAGGCTCTAAGATATTTTGGGAATAAGGATGCCAGGAGTAGGAAATCCTTGGCATCAACCAAAAATTCAGGGTGTAGCTACCAGCATTCCTTCCAAGGTGACCCAGTGATGCTATCGATTCATGTCATCTGTAGCTGTCAAGGGTGTATTGCTCTGTTTGATCATCCATAAGAAGGCCTGCCCACTACCCAGTCCTATTCCTAGGGATCTGTTCCTCCTCTTGACTGTATATTTATAGTTCTTCCTTCCCTTTTCCCCTTCCCTGGGGAAAAAGTATGGGGCCTGACAGTTTAGAAAGCTCGCCTCCCATCTTCCCTGCAGTCCTCCTCCAGTCTCTCTCTTTTTTGCTTCACAATGATCTCCCCAAGAGACACCTTCTCCTGAAGCTGGGAGACCCAACCTGCCAGCTCCTTATTTCCCATGTCACCCTAAAGTGGCAGAGGAGGTGGATATAGTAGATCTGGCTGCCCCAGCTGCTGGTCTGGGAGGCTTGTCCACCACAAGTGGGGAGGTCCTGTCCCCTCTGGGGTTGACTGAGGTTAAAGGGCCTCAGGAAAGGCCCTACAGGGAAGGAATCGGGATGCAGCATTGTTATTTGTGTCTCATGTAACAGTGTTTCTTTTCCTCTAAATAATCGACAGGAGCCACCTTCCAGGGAATGGAAGATGAAAAGATGGTGAGATTACCTGCCAGGACCATTTAGGCTTTAATGATTTTCACGTGAGTGCTCCCGGAGACGCTGTACAGCAACCGAATCATAGGATGCTGTTGTAATAAAATTAAAATTACTAAAATAAACTGCTGGGCATCTGGAAAGCACCGAGAACACAACATATTATGTAAACTGACATCCAAACATTGTACACCTACATGGCCCTTGAGTTACAACAAAGGCATTGTGTACGCTAAAGAGTTCTTTTTAAAATTTTAATTTCCTGGTAAGTGGATTTTTATCACTAGGTAGCCAAATCATATTCAATATCAATTTTCTTTATGTGGTCCAGTGTTTTATAGTTTCTTTATGTCAAATTATCAAATTCACATTTACATACATTCTAGAGCTGCGAATACCAAACAAGAACTATTCAAATGAAAAGTAAAGGTGTTTACACATATCCAAATAATAGATTCCCCTCTGCCTCCTTTTTTTCACTAGCTATGTTGGAATCCATTAGAAACAGACTTAAGATAGGATTAAAGATCTACATATGAATACTTTGTGACTATGAAAATCAAGCTCTGTGTATCACTCTTTAAAAAAAACAGTAAACACCAAATGACATTCAGTTTGATCATGAATATTGATAATATTATATTTATTTTAAATATAATGTATTCATCAGTACTCAACCAAAAGTAAAATTAAACTCATCAGGATCAGAATAACTGTTTGGTTTTGCAAAAGTCAAGGGCCCTCGTTGGGTGGCTTAATGACTTCTTGTTTGTGTTCTGTTTGCATAAATTATCCATCAAGTACAGCCATTACACCGGATGCAGCATGGCACTTGCAGAGGAATGAGAGCTGCATCAGGATCCTCATTAAAGGGAAATGCGATTGGAATGGAGTCATCATTCCATGTCTGGCAAGGATCTGCTGCCTCCATCCCTTTGCACCAATTCCATTTGAAGTTGGAACTGGGCTCACAGACCTGGATTTTTAAAAGCAACGGATGCAATCAAACAATAGATGTTGTAAGAGACAGCCACTGCACCCGTAGCCAAATGCAATAAAGAAGGGGGAGAAAAACAATATAATGGGTTTCAAGGCAATCAGATGAGTCTCTGAGAATACAGGTGCTGGATAATTCTCTCTCTGTTCATCTAATTGTTTATGTACCACAAAACAAAAAAACAAACTTTTCTCAATTTCTATGATGCTCTTTCTACATCATGGTATTACAACCCAATAAGCAAGGTAGGGATTGGACCCCAGTCATGCTGTGTGTATACTAATTAAGACAGACAGGCAAAAATAACAGCAACCCTGTTTCACATAGCACAAGCATCGTGTTCCAGCCTGGACACATCCTGCAGCTATTCCAATGTAATTGTATTACTTAACTCAGGAAAGCCTCTGAGAATGTTGTTTTCTAGAATGAGATGATGCAAAATGAAGTTGTAGAGCACAAGAGAAGCCACATAATAGGAAGAGAGTAACTTCCCCACAGAGCGATAAGATGTTGCGTTTCTGAGATGTACAGAGCTGAGCATATGTTGTACTGGAATAAAAAATGCAGGTGAATCCAACGGAAGTGAGACACACACCACTTCTTATTGCAATCTTAAATAAAATTGCCTGTGTAGCTAGAGACAGTTCTGGTTTGGTTCACAGACATTCAGTTCTGAAATAAGAAATTGAAAAGCAGTATCAAATGATGATCATAACTGTAAACTGGCCTTGGCTAAACCTGCCCTCAAGCCTGGGACACTATTACCAGCAGCTTAAGCTTGTCACAAATGTTACATGCAAGACAGCATATCCATGCAAGATCCACACAGCTGGGGCTCAGAGTCAGGCTATAACTGGCTCAGACTGGTCTTTAATACTCTAAACTGATACCAAAAACAGCTGAGATGTGATGTACTTAGTTATAAGTACATCCTCAGGCCTAGTAATCCCTCATAATACAACCTTACAGATAGGTTCAAGTACATGAAGGGACACCGTACACACAGGTGACAGGAAACAGCTGTGGTCCATTTACACAGGGGACAGGAAAAGAGGGAACGACATTTGAATTACAATAGGTAGGTGTGACAGGTATAAAAAAACAGAAATGAGGACAACAAGGTTATTAAATAGGAGCCACATTATTAGGACAGTGCAGGAGGAATGGACCTCAAAATCTCGAATGTTAGTGTTATGCATATGTGATGAAATGACATGTTGATTAGAGCAACCTGTACTCAAAATGTTTTTCATAAAACATTGTCTTGAACAATATGAAATGGCCAATGTTGTAAACCACAAATGGCCAAATATCAGCAATTTGATGTGATCCAATTCAATATTTCTGCCTTAAATAAGAACTCTGAACAACACCTAATGCGTATTACATTATCAATAAGTATCTGTAGGGTAGATGACTGATAAATGAATTTTCAAATATTTTAAATGAGAATGTTAAACTGAAGGAGCAAGAGTTTTCTTGGTTGTTTTACATATAGAGCATCCTTGTTGTATGAATTTCTTTTTTGCACCTGCATTGATTATTTTTCTGTCCAAGGCATCTTCTAGTTCACCTTTGAAGTTACACTAACTAGTGTCAGGGACTTTGACCATCTGTAGACACTGCTAATAGTCATTTTCTTCATTTTTTTAGGTTATCAATAATGATGGTTAGTAAAAATAATCAAGCTCATGCTTTTACCTAAAGTTTTTGAACATTAATTGGAAAAACAGACACCAGGGGTTTCAATAATCACTGTTTGCTTTTGGGTCTCTGTACTGGCTTAAAAATGTTAAAGGAAAAATGGTCACCTTCACTAAAGAAGCCTGAATTCACTTTGTGCAGCAAGCTTGTCCAGACATATGGTAACGTCTTAGTATCCTAACATATGCCAACTCCATTCTTTCAGTTACATAAGCCAAACCCTTGCAAATGATCCTTATTTTTATTTTTCTATTTCACTCATATCCCATATCCAATTGATCAGCAAATCTAGAAGCACTACCTACAAAATATGTCCCAAATCCAGCCATTCCTGAGCATGTCTTCTGCTATTTACTCTCACCCGCACCCCAACCCCTTCCAAGGTCAAACCATGGTCCACTTCAACCTAGATTATTGCAAGACCCCTAACTGATCTTCCTGTTTTATCCTTAGTTTCCTTGCCTTATTCTTCATAAAACAGAAAATCTCTATCCTCAAAAGCTTCCATTAACTTCCTATTTCACTTGTAGTAAAAGCCAAAGTCCTTACAATGGTCTAAGCAGCCCTTCCCAACTGCACCATGGCCTCTTGTCCCTTCCCTGGCTTTACCTCCTGCTTCTCTCCCCTTGCACGCTCTGCTCCACCCACACTGGCCTTCTCCAGACATTCATGCAAGTCTCAACTTCTTCCCCAGTCATCCTATCCCAAATGACAGCTCAGCCTCCACCAGCTCTCCATGTCTCGCTTCTCTGCTTTTATTTTCTCCCCTAGCCTTTGCGGTGGTTTTAAAACATATCAACAAATTCTCTGATATTCCTTCCTTCGAAAGGTGGAGGCTAATTTCTCTCCTCTTAAGTATGGGCTTTACTGAGTGACTCACTTTTAACAAAGACAAGGAGGCAGAAGTGATGGAGTACTGCTTCTGAAACAAGCTCTTATAAAGGTATCGTGGCTTCCTCTGGCTCACTCTCTTGCTCTTAGATCACTGATACTAGATTTGGACATCAGCTGCCATGTCAGGAGGGCACCCAAGCAACTCTATGGAGAGGTCCACATGCAGAAAAATGGAGACCTCCTGCCAGCAGCCACAGGGTGAACCATCTTAGAAGAGGAGCCTCCAGCCCCAGCCAAACCATTGACTTACCACAGCCCCAGTCCATATTCTGACTCCAACCTCCTAAGAGATCCTGAACCAGAAACACCCAGCTAAGCTACGCTCAGATTCCCAACTCACAAAAACTTTAAGGAAATAAATTATTATGGTTTCAAGCATCTAAGTTTTGGGATAATTTGCTATACAGCAATAGCTAACTAATACAGCTCTTATCACTGTCTAGGTATATAAATCTTACTTGATTATCTTGTTTATTGACTGTCTCCCTCAAGGACTGTAAGTTCTGTGACAGCAAAGATACTTATCTATTTGTGTTCATTACTACGATTGCCACACCTAAAAAATTAATTAATATTTTACTTATAATAATAAATGAGGTGGGTATCTAAGATACCCACACATTAATGGATCAGGGATCAGCAAAAACAGGACATTCAAACACATACTTACTGTGGTAGCAAGAATATATATATATTACTTGGGTTCAGGCAGTACAGACAATGATTACACTTGGCAGTACAGCAGACACCTGCCACAGGTATGCACAGGAAAAATGACTACAAAGGGGATCCTATTTTCCTACTGAATACTAAAGATGTGTTTTCACACAAAAGCAAATCAACCAGTAGATAATTTGTGAGTTGTTCATTCTTCATTCAGGCACACAATGGAATCATCAGCAGAACTTTCTAAAACCACACATGCCCAGACTTCAATCCCAATGTCCTGATTGATCTGAAGTGAGGCCTTGGCATCTTTAGCTGTAGAGAAGTCCTCTAAATTATTCCACTGCACAACCAACACTTAGAACACTTTCACTGGGTGGTAAATAACTAAAGAAGGTAGGCAACTCCGCAGCCTGCTAGTCCTGGAAGCATTTCACATCAGGGCAGCAACCCTGAAATCCCCTTCTTCATTCATCCATTTGTTGATTATATATGTGGATGCTGGGCCTTTTGCTAGGCCCTGAAGAAATGCAGAGGCTGCGCTGGGCACAGTGGCTCACGCCTGTAATCCCAGTACTTTGGGAGGCCGAGGCGGGCGGATCACGAGTTTGGGAGATCGAGACCATCCTGGCTAGCACGGTGAAACTCCGTCTCCACTGAAAACACAAAAAGTTAGCCGGTTGTGGTAGTGGGTGCCTGTAGTCCCAACTACTTGGGAGGCTAAGGCAGGAGAATGGCACGAACCCAGGAGGCAGAATTTACGGTGAGCCAAGACTGCACCACTGCTCTCTAGCCTGGGCAACAGAGCAAGACTCTGTCGCAAAAAAAAGAAAGAAAAAAGAAAAAGAAAGAAAGAAAAGAAAAGAAAAGAAAAGAAAAGAAAAGAAAAGAAATGCAGAGCCTGGTGGAGCTCAGGATCTAGTGAGAGATTAGACTCTCACTCAATGAGATGTACATCCCACAAAGCCTGTTGTTAGCCTCCTATCTCCACCCCTTCCCTGCCCCACAGAGCCTGGACTCACCCCACACATACCCTGGGCTGAGGACAGATTGGGCACACGTCATCAAAGAGACATAAGCTGGGCAGCAACTAACAACAAGGGAGAGCTGAGGTTACCCCAGGAGAATATGTCAAGTGCAAAAGAAAAGAGCTCCCAAGCATCCTAAGGAACCCCAGAACTTAAGGACCGACAGAGAAAGAAGGGCCTGCCAAAGGAAACTAGAGAGCAGGTTTCCTAGAGCTAAGAGGAAAACCAGACAGTAAAAAGTGTCTTAAGTCAAAGGCACGGCATACCCAAGCATGAGGTGGCCAGTCCTCATGTCTCTGCAATAAGGATTGATGTCTGCATTGATGTTCAAATCTGTTAACTGAACATTGTGTAAAATGTGTTTCATCTAAACAAGGGGTAACTTTATCCTAGTAATTGATAGTTTATTTAACCCTTGGATAGCAGAGATAGCTCACAGCTAGGAGTCCTCTAGACCACAGTACTAGTCCTGGTCTGCTGCTAACTCTGGAGTCTTAGAATATAATTTAAATCATTTCAGGATCTGTTTCCTCATCTGCTAAGTAGTAGTGAAGGAAGAAATAATCTTTAAAGAGTTGTTTTTCTTTCTCATTCTACTAAAAATTTTAACATTCTATTAAAAATTATGTATGTGAAGATGTATGTGGGTCCATTCATAACCCAATACTATTCTCTGAGAACTAGAAGGCACTGTGTACAGAAGAGAAATTGTGATTTGACTGGATTGGTAAGGGAAGCAAACACTGGCAGGCATATGCTAATGTTCAGAGTAGTCGCTGACAGCCTTATCCTTCATTTGGAAAGTATTTCAATACCAATTGGATGAGTTAGAACAAATATCCCTGGGCATTCTAGCAGTACCAGAGAACTGTCAAGACAGAGATTAGACTCAGGAGTTCATTTGGGTTACACAATGCCCTGGGTGTCTAGGCAACTGACAACACAGAGGGCTGGCCCTCCTACCTCCGTGTTCACCAGCTCATCCCTGGTTTAGGGAGGGCATCTGAAGTCTACAGACCCACACCAGCAGCACGACAGGGCAGCTCTCCACCTCCAGGCTTGGCATAGGCAGGAACGGGACTGATGCTGCAGCAGGTGGCAAGCTGATGGCTGTGAAGTTTGCAACTCCTTGTTCCCTTTGCCAATTAATTCCCAAGAAGAAATCATTTTAAAGAGAGATTTTCAGCCCACTCTCTACTCCTTCTGAAGGAAAAAAAAAAACTAGAGATCCAGAAAAAACAGAACAAAATGGGGACCAGGAGCAGTCATTCCCAGCATACTCTAAAGCAAGGTTTCTCAGCCTCAGCACCGTTGATATTTTGGGTTGAATATTTTTTACTGTGGGCTGTCCTATGCATCGCAGGACGTACAGCAGCGTCCCTGACCTTTACCTACAATATGTCAGTAACACCCCTGTCTCCAGCTGTGACAAGAAAAAATGTTTCCAGGCATTGCCGAATGTCCCCCAGATTTGTACCATTGAGAAACATGACTCTAAAGAATGTCACCCACAAAAGGTCCTAGACGAGCCAGGCTGGCTAAAGGCAATATTACCCACCTTCGAAGGGAAACTTCAATCAAAATTCTCTGCATATGGTAGGCACGGTTGTTCACAGCTGTAATCCTAGCACTTTGCAAGGCCAAGGCAGGCGGATCACCTCAGGTCAAGAGTTCAAGGCCAGCCTGGCCAACATGGTAAAATCCTGCCTCTACTGAAAACACAAAACTTAGCCAGGTGTAGTGGTGCATGCCTGTAATCCCAGCTTCTCAGGAGGCTGAGGCAAGAGAATCACTTGAACCCAGGAGGTGGAGATTGCAGTGAGCTGAGATAGCATCACTGCACTCCAGCCTGGGTGACAGAGCGAGACTCTGTCTCAAAAAAAAATAAATAAACAAAAAATTATATCAGACTAACAATCAGAATACCTAAGCTGAGGATCCATCTACATCATTTCCTAGCTGTGTGACCTCCAGTATATCACTTAAGCTTTCTGAAACTGTTTATACATCTGCAAAATGAGAGTAATGCTATCTGCCTTGCCTTTCTCAAATCATGAAGCTCAAATACCAGGCATAAAACATCTGTAGAATACTATACAGTGGTTAGGAATCAATTCCTTGTTATTTATGATTATTATTGTTGTCATTAGAGCATCCCAGGTCTGTGTTAACACTGTAGGAATTTGAGGAAGCTCTGAAATACCAGTCTTCTTTCATTTTAGCGCTAACTCGACTAGAAGTCCTCTCAGCTTAATGTCCCAAAACATGAAATATCTCCAGGCAATTTCTTCATGAAAGATTGTCCATGAATTCCAACAAATGTCAACAAATATTCATGTAAAGGCTCTACATGCTCTCAGGATACATCAGTGAACAAAATAGACTAGGATTCCTGCCCGCAAAAGGCTGACTTTTTACATGGAGGGATATAAACAACAAACAAACAAAAACATGTAATAAATAAGTAAGTTACATAGTATGTTAGAAGATGATAAATACTCTGGAAGGAAAGGCAAATAAAGTAAAAGGTGTAGTACCAACATGTGAGTGAGGAGTGGGAGGCAGGTTGCAGTTTTAAATAAGGCAACATGTTTGGGAAGTGAGATTTGGGCAGAGGTGAGGAATTAGTCATGTGGTCTCTGGGGAAGAACATTCTGGGCATAGGGAACGGTCAATACAAAGTCCCTCAGGCTGGAGTATGCTTGGTGCATTCAAATGCCTACAAGGAGGAGATCATCATGACAGATGTGGAGTGAGGAAGGAAACAAGGAGTTGAAAATAGGGTCAGATGAATGGGAGGGAGTAGCTGAGGCAGTGGACAAATGCAGAGGGAGCTCAGCTTTAATCCAGCCATTGTACTAGGCACTGAAGATGCAAATCCAGCAACTGGGTTCCTGCTGCAGGGAGCTCACTAACCTCCAGAGGAAGGTGTTACCAGAGAGGAGGAACAAAGGGGCTCTGAGCAAGCCCAGCTGAATTCTTGGATGCTGGCCTTATAGAGGAGTTCTTTATAAGGAATGAAGGGGTTAATGTCTGTGTCATAGTTCTTTGTTCAACTAGAAATCACTGGGTCATCTCAGATGCTGTCTGTGCCACACACTGCTCCACCACTACCCTCACAAAATGGTGACATGTCTTGCACATGGGACACTTGGTGGCCAACTCAGAAAGGGGAATATTCATCTCAAGTGACTTCCCCTGCTGCTTGGCAGATGTTCAGTCTGATAGAAGACAAAAGACAAAGGCTCTGGCTCAAGGAGAACAAGAAGCCCTGACATCAAGTTCACCTGTACGATTTTGGTCCACTGACACTTCTACTCCCAAGCAGTATCTGAAGGGGACTGTGCTGTGCACTGATGGGGTGCCAGCAGCTCACCTCCTGGCTCACACCATTTCTCCCCAATCTCCTATTCCCCACAGGAGGAAGCCAAGGGCCTTGAACTGTAGCTTTCATGCTGGATGCAACTATATCAATCCTGCATCTTCTTTCCTAAGTTATTTGCAAAGAGGCAGCTGCATTAGAACACACAGTTGGCTTTGTGCCTGAGGGAGAGGCAGTCTATAGCAGTAGAGGATGTGCCTCTCCCAATAAAAATTAATGGAACAAAACCCCCCTGTGTGCTACATAAGTTTTATCTCCCAGGGAGTTTACATTTCCATCGTTCTCCCACCATACCCACCTCCTGGGTTCTCCTGCCCTGTGGGTGTCTTTGGCATAGGTCACAGGACCATTACTACAGGGAAAGGGGCCAAGAGTAAACCAGACAGGAGTTTGCACACATGCAACACACATGCAAATATAGACACTCACATATGTGCATACACACACACTTGTACACATATGCACCTTTTCAGTTTTTTTTTTTTAACAAGTGAAATCATTAGCAATCTCATGGAGGAAAAGAATAATATCAACAAGGCCACAGGAGATAATTATATGGAAGGATAGAAGAAAGCCTACTAAGAGCTTACAGGAAAAAAAAAATGTCAAGAGACTCTGATTTCCTTTTTGTCTTGGTTTCCACACACAAGCACTCCATGTGGGCATTTTTGTGGTGAAGGATTCAGGAAAGTGGAAGCATAGCGGACAAGTAACCCTTGACCTCCTAGCTCTCACTCCCTTCCTCAAAGGTAAAACCCTATTGTGCTGAATTATTCTACTATCAACTTGGCTACTTTAGGAACAATATTTCCCAGAATTGCCTTCCTTTTATGGGCTAGAGTTGGCCAAAAGTGAAGTTTCTTGAGATTTGGGAGACAAAAGTGAAGCAGCAGTCATTACGTTCTAAAGGTTGTCGTCAGGCACAGATGATGAAAGACAGAGCAGAGACGCCGGCCAAGTCCAGTTTATCATTGTCTTCCCCTTTCCATTTCCAGCTTTCCTTTCCAACTGCCAAATTCTTGACCAACAGTGAGTCTAGGCAACCTCTGGATGCTTCATTGTAAACATACAGAGATGGAAGCCATGAACAATTGACAATCTTCCCCAAACCCCCTTTGCATCCTGTTGCAGCAGCTGGATATGCTAGCTTCTAGATTTCCCTCTATACTCTTACCCATCTGCTGTACCAGAGCAGGGGAGTAACTGTTCTCTGATCCTTCAACTTCCCTTTTTGGACCCTTTCCTGCTCAGCTCTTCCCATAATGTGCAAGAACCAATTTCTACAATAAAATCCTTATTCCATAATACTTTATATTTCTGCTTCCTTGACTGACTCTGACTGATACAGCTATCAACAGTTTGGTGCGCACCCTGTCACTTCGTTTTCAATACAGAGGTATATACCCAGATATTTCTCTGTCATTTTTCTTTAGATGTGATCAGATTTTAAATGTTCGTGTGTGTGTGTGTGTGTGTGTGTGTGTGTGTGTGTGTGTTTTAAACTTAGTAACACCTTGGTGAGATTTCTGTGGCAAGACACATAAATTAACCTCATTTTATGGCTATGTAGTATTCCATGATATGTAAGATTTATTTAACCATCCCCATATTGATAAACAGCTAAGTTGTATCCAGTTTTCTATACCAACAAATAACACTACAATGAAATTTTTAGATACACTTCTTTACGGATATTATGCAAATCTTCTTTAGGGTTAGGGTTGATTCCTAGTGGTGGAATAATCAGTTGCATATATTTTTAATGTCTATAGATATTACCAAATTGCTTTCCAAAAGACTGCATTTTCCAAAATGTTCTTGCCATGCCAACAATTTTGCCCATGTTCACAAAACAGGGCTCTTCACTCTGGTTTCCCTGAAGATCCGTGGCTTGACAGTGTCTGCCTGAAGGGCAGAAGGCAACGGACACTTCAAGGCAAGGTTGTGGACATTTGGAAAGCAAGAGGTATGATCGTGACAAGCATAATGCTTAGAAGAACTATACAACTGGCTGGTTAAAGACTAAAAGAAGAAAATCAAAGAGAACTGGCATCCACGTGAAATGGGTAGGATGAAGTTAATAGTACAAGGAGAAGACTCCTTTCCTTGTATGATTCCAGAGATTTTCCAGCTTCCCCTAAATCACTGCTCACGCATGCATCCACGGATATCCATGCACACAGACACACGCATACAAGCATGCACCAGAATCTGCTGCTGCAGCTTAAATTTTTTTCAAATATTTTCATCCCACAAATAGACCTAAGGTTCAAATAAAAATCATCTGTGTCAATAAGTAGTAGTTATGTGTGGGAACTTTGCTAGGTATTTTACATGCCTTATGTCAACTGAGGTAGTGTTATTTCCATTTCACAAAGGAGAAAACTGAGGTTCAGAAAGGTGAAGTCAAAGAACTAATGAGTTGCAGAGTATGGATTTGAACTCAGCTCTGCCTGACCAAACAATCTTTCACCACCGCACTGCCTCCCCAGGAAAACGTAATGAAGCCCCAACTCCACAGCGAGGTGTAGATTGCTTCTGCAGTACTCCTTTCTGAGAGCAGATTTTCCTAGGGGAAAGGGCATTGGGTGTTGCAAAAGACCAGTTAGAGAAAGAAGAGAAGGTAGAGAAAGAAGACACCGAGGGCATAAATCCAAGAGTTTTCTACCTCCTGGGCCGGTGAAAAGGAGACAAAGTTAGATGAGCTCCAAGAGGAATGAGGGAGATGACCTGAGCAAGTGGAAGGTTGACTTTCCCAGTTGGTATGGCAACTCCTGATTCTGGTGTTAAAAGCATGGCAGGAAACTGGAAGTGGTACCAATGAGTCATTTCTGCCAACTCCCTCCTCCTAGTTATCCTATTGCTCCAGGACACATGGCACCTACCCCATGGTAGGTGATTTACCTACTGGAAAATAATGTGATCCCCACACAATCAGATAATTCCAGAGGCCAAGACTGACAGCCTCGGAATAAAGAGCTGGGAAAGAAGCACAGGGGCTAATGGATGATGAGGTGCCAGCTCAGGGGCAGGGCAGAGCAGGGTAGGTTGTGGGATCATCAAGGAGACTAGCGACATGGATGAGAGGCTTCATGAGGAAGCACAGGGGACACCACAGGGAAGAGTGCCAAGGAAAAATGCACCACCTCCCACTTGCAGATCCAACAAAAGATTGTGTGTTGGGGGCCAGGGACTGCAAGAAACACTGTACAAATTCCTGAGAACCATGGAAATCCTAAGAAAATGACTTAAGCAGTCTACCCTTTCCAGGAGGCCCACAGAATAAATCGCTTCACAGGGTTCTACCCCACTCTAAAAAGTACTGCCCATTTCAAGATAAAGAGGAAACATGTCCCTGGGAATTAATTATTATAGAACAAAGAGGGAAAGCAAAAGGGTAAACACAGCTTCAAAGGCTTTGAAGTGCCAGGAACAGGGTACCACTGTGATGGGGTGCTGTGGGCATGGCAGCACACTCAGGGGGGTGAGGTGAAAGAACTGACTCGTGGCATTTTTAACTGGAGTGGCAGCCTGTCCTGTTGCTGTCCACCTCAGGGCCCATGCAAGGCCTTGATAAAGGGCTGAAATGGGAGGCGGACGAATTAGCCAACCACGCCCTCATCTCTGCACAGACCTGCCGATGCTAAGAGATGAACCGTTCCAGCCACAGCCACAGCCACCATTATTTGCACTAAACTCAGAGTTAAAGAAGACAAGGGGGACCAGGCCTGACGGAATGGAAAATAATCGGAGTGGGGCTATTTATCATACGGAACACTCAAAGGCCACCTAACTAGAAGCAATGATACAGCATTGGTGGAATATTATACAGCCATTAAGGATGAGTTATGAAGACTAAGTAGCAATTTAACATGGAAAGTTATCATAAGATGTAGCATCCACTGATGAGTACAAATACACTCTCACACTCGTGTGGATAAACATCACAAGGTCTCAAAATAGCAGCAGTCAGAGTGAGGGGACTGTAGGATTAGGGGTGATTTTTTTCCTCTGCTTTCAACGTTTTCCATATGTCAACAGACTGTCATTACTATAATGTGGGAAAATGAAGACGGAAAGTGATCTGGCCGTGTACCAGGGTAGCCAGGATGAACCTAGATCTCTACACAGTGTTGATCCAAAGTGAATGTGAGTGCCAGATGCCACATAGGCACCCAGCATGAACAAATACACACAATGCACACAACACACACGTACCACACACACCACACATACCTAATACACACAACACATACATAACATATGCCACATGCAACACATATACATGCCATACATACACACAACACACACCATACATGCAACACACACAGACACACAACACACCCACATGCACCATAGACACAATACACACAACACACATCATACATACAACACATACATACCACACACACCCCCAACGTGCCCCACAGCGGCGTATTCATGTGCTTTTTTTGCCACGTGCTTTCCACGTGGCTGTCAGTTTCTGTAAGAATTTTGCTGTCAGGGATTCTGGTTAGCCAGAAGTTTCCTATCCAAGTAGGGCATCCGTGAGCCAACAGGGAGCCCTAAGCCACTTCCCACTCCATGGGTTCTTTATTTACCTGAGCACAGTGTCCCGAACTTGCCGATGGACTGGGCATATAGTGAAAATCCTGGGGACTACTTCTAGAAAAGCCATGTCCTTAGTTTGGGAAAACCCAGCCCTCACGTGTGCCATGCAGGAGAACACTCCTTCTTGTTTCTCTCGCACAGACTGACTCCCACAGCTTTATTTGCTCCAAGCAGGTGAGCTTATACACGTGAAGTCAGTTCGTAATGGTAGTGTTCTCATTTATGCGGCTGGTATCAGGCTTGCTGGAGTCTTCCAATATTCAACATTAGGCATGGTACATTGCGTGTATATAAATCAAATTAACATACACTGTCACTGCCCGGTTGAGCAGCTGTATTCTTTGTGTGAAATTTCATAGTTAAAATGAAACACTTTTCCATTACTAGATTGCAGCTCCGCTGGGCAACTGCGACAGTTACCTGCCAGAATTAAGCCTCATAATGCCAGCTCTGTCTCAAAATGGCAACTGCAAAGTGGATTTACAAAGTGACTGAGGAGTTGCTAATTGCCTCCAGAATAAAACATTGATGTTGATTCAAATCACTGAAGCTGAAGTTTCTATAAACTCAACACTGTAAGTAAGTATATGCCTGGCTCAGTTGGTTGGAGTAGGATGCTGTGAAGGCCAAGATTAAAGTTCAATGTGTGGCCTAATTAACTGGCTCCATTTATGGGCAGAAAGTCCCCACTCTCTTGCATATGCATGCCATACTGACCCACATTGTGCACCTACTACATGCAGTGCACGTTACAGCATTCCATGCATTTTCAAAAATAAACCATAATGGATGTTATTAGTCCCATGATACATATGAGGAAATTGAGACCCAGGAAGGCTGTGACCTAGTAGCACAACTAATAAATGACATGATCAGAGCTCAAACCAGGATCTGACTGAATCCAAAATCTCTGTTCCTTCCTCTTTGTCAAACTGTCGTGGATGGTGCAGTGCAGACCCATGACTGCTGGAAAAAGCAAAACCACTCAAAGCACATGCTTTGCTGGTGATAGATTAATAGTGGCATCTCCCTGCAGAACATGTAGCACGGTTATTCTTAGCACACTGAGTGCCTGCCCATAGGACCCCAGACATCCTTTTGCTTGTCACGTGTGGTAAATATGGTCTGTGTACAAGGCCTAAGTAACAAGAGACAAAGCTTCCACTCCACAGCCCCATCAAGCCCAGATGTCAGAAACATCCCTTGTCTTCTGACAGCCTGATGCTTAACAGTTAGGTCCTAGTTGCATGTTCCCTCAATTGGCATTTCACCTCTAGGTGGGCTCCCAGGCCCATATAAACAACCTCCACCCCGCCCCACCCATTCCAGGCAGAATTGATTTTAATCTCTGTTCAATAACAGATACGCTTTCTGTCTCCTAACTGGACCCTGACCACTAAACCCATAGCATTCACAGCTCCTTGGACTTGCCCGAGACTCGAGCCTCAAATCATGTATAGAATTCCGCATTTTGAGAGTGTTGACACTATGAAAGAAAGGAAAAGCAATCAATCCAATCTACACTGAATCTGTAGAGCATAAAACTCTATTCTTATGAGGGCAGCACACATTTCTGTTTCCAGGGCCAAGAGCTGTAAATCTCTTTATAAGCATGCAGAGTCTGTGCAGTTACAGAAGAACCACCATGGGTGAGGAGGCCTAAGATTGGACAGCTCTAGCTAAAGCAATTACCCAAATATTTTGGTAGGCCACAGAGTAAAAGAATTATTCATTTTGGACCAGAGATGTTTTTCTCTGCCAAATAACCATTTTACTGCACAGTGGTAGTACACATTTTCCACTCCAGAGAGATCAATGTGGCAATTAAGATGTTCAGCAGAGCTGGCCATTTCAAGTGCAACCTCAGTGGGCGACCATACCTTGTGGGTGTTGTTTAGGAAGGCTCAGGGTCTGACCCTCAGCATGGTGAGTTTATGGAATGATCAGATCCCGAATGTTGACTCAGGTGTTCAGAAACTTGACTGATACGGTCAATGTAAGCTTTCTCTCAGCAGAAAATACACAAGCTTTAGGAACAGAGCAATCTGGGCTTTGCCAGTGGATGTGGCAGCTGTGTGGTTTGGCCAAGTCACTTCACTTGTGCACTAGGTAGCCCAGCGTGATAGCAAAGATCACAGACCGTGGAGTCCAGTGTGTTCTAATCCCAGCTCTGCCATTACTATCTGTCTAACCGTGGGCAAGTTACATTGACCCTCTCTTTGCCTGAGATTCCTCATCTGTAAACTGGGTTTAAAAGTAGTACCCTTGTTTCCTTTTGGGGTGATAAAGATGTTTTGGAAGCAGGGAGAGGTGGTGGTTGTACAACATGGTGAATGTATTAAATGCCACTGAATTGCTCACTTCAAAAAGGTTAATTGTATACTATGTCCATTTCATCTCAACAAAATAAAATTTAAGTAGTACCTACATCATAAGATTGTTTTAAAGATTTAAAGTTAATATATGTAAAGTTCTTAGGGCAATACCTGGCCCGTACTAAGTGCTATGTAAACATTGGATTGTTATTTTCCAGGAAGTACACTGAGCAATTTGTGCACATCAAATTCTCACAACCACCGTGAGACAGATACTGCTGTTACTCCCATTTTGCAGACAAGGACACCAAGATACCAAAAAAGTATCTGAAGTACTGTTCCAGTTACTATATCTGTGCAAAAAATTACCCCAAACTTGTGCTCTATAGGAGTCCTTTATTAGTGTATGGATTCTGGGGCCCAGAAGTACAGACAGAACATAACAAGGATGGTTCATCTCAGATCCACCACGTCTGGGGTCTCAACTGGGAGACTCAAAGGCTGGGGGCAGGAATCATCTGAAGTCTTATTTACTCACGTGTCTGGAGTCTGATGCTGGGAGCTTCAGTTTCTCTCCACAGGTGTCTCTCTGTGAGGGTTTCCTCCCAGCATGGTGGCGGGCTCCAAGGGAAAAGGCCCCCAAAGAAGGAGAACCTGGTGGAAATGCATCATCTTTACAGTCTGCACTCAGAAGTCAGGCAGCATCACTTCCACCTCATTGTATTCATGGAGGTAGTTATAAAGTTCTGCCTGTGTTCAAGAGGAGAGAAAACAGACTCTACCCCTTGAAAGGCTAGATTCTAGAAGAGTACGTGGGAGCAGAAATGCTGCTGTGGCTATTGTCGGACAAGACACTGTGCCACAGGTATCTTCCTAAGGCCACCAGGCAGTGAATGATGGAGCTTGGGATACAAGACTTTGATTTCAGAGCCCAGTTCTTATCCTCTGTGTGTTGAGCTGCAGTGTTTTTATCTGTCAAATGGAGACAATAACATCTTCTATGCCAAAACCCTTTAAACATAAGTTAACATATCGGGGGCCTTAGTTTCCTACTCTTTAAAATTAAGTTAATAAGAGTTCCTATTTCTTTGGGTTTCTGTGAGGATTAACCTACTGTTAGTAAGTAACAGTGATAAACAGACTGTAATATTCATATCAACTGCCAGTGCATTCTCTTCCGAATGGAAAAGTCTACCTGGGAAACCAAATGAGGATCAGAAGTTTCTTTGCTTAGTATGATCTGGAAGGATTATGCCTGCTCACCCAGATTTTTTTTTCAAATACATTCATAATTAAATTTCACCTATTTCTAAAATGAATTTTACTCAGCTTCTTTTGCTATATCCAATCTCAGTATATGAAATACTGTATTATAATCCTCAGAAGCAAAACTTCCAGTTTCAGAAAGTATTAGATTTAAGAAAGTATACATAGTATGTGGGAGAAAAACAAACAAACAATCAAAAAACACATAACAATCTAGACCAGAAGTCAGAAGACTTGAGCCCTAATCTTAATTCTGGTTAATTTGATGTTGCTTTAGCCTGAATTTACTAAAGTGTAAAACGAAGATAATCAGTCTTCCACAAATTTGCCTTATACTCTTAAGGTTTTTCTTTCACACAATACATTTTATTTTATAAACCACTTTGTACATTTTATAAAATTATGACTATTTTCCACGCCTTAAGTTTCTAACCTTATCATTTGTAATGGCTATGTTAGAATGCGTGAACTAGCATTTATTTATTTAAACAGTTCTTTTTTTTTTTTTTTTTTTTGAGATGAAGTCTTACAATGTTGCCCAAGCTACAGTGCAGTGGTGGTGCAATCTCAGCTCACTGCAATCTCCACCTCCTGGATTCAAGAGATTCTCCCACCTCAGCCTCCCAAGTAGCTGAGATTGCAGACACGCACCAGTAGCTGGGATTACAGGTGCACACCACCATGGCTGGCTAATTTTTGTACTTTTAGTAGAGATGGGTTTTGCCATGTTGGCCAGGCTTGTCTCAAGCTCCTGACCTCAGGTGATCCATCTCCCTCAGCCTGCCAAAGTTCTGGGATTACAGGCGGGAGCCACTGTGCCTGCTCCCAGTCCTCTCTTGTTAGATATCGAAGGTTTTCCATTTCTTTACTATAAGTAACCTTGATGAGTATCTCCATAGATAAGTCTCTAAGTGTATCTACTGTTATTTTTTTTTCAACTTTTAAGTTCAGGGGTACATATGCAGGATGTGCAGGTTTGCTACGTAGGTAAACATGTGGCATAGTAGCTTGTTGCACAGATCATTGTATCACCTAATTATTAAGCCCAGCATCCATTAGCTATTCTTCCCGATGCTCTCTCTCCCACTACCCCACTTCCTCTGACAGGTTCCAGTGTTTGCTGTTCTTCCCACGTGTCCATTGTTCTTATCACTCAGCTCCCACTTATAAGTGAGCACGTGCTCACTTAGATTTGGACCTTCCAAGAGAAACAGAACTTTCATTTCTGCCCCATACTCGGTAGACAGAATGGCTATTCTAATTCTTTTCTCTCAACCTTATTGCCACCATACTTCATGTGAAAATTGGATGACTGCCCGACTTACATTAATTATCGTACAATATTTTCTCCCCAGTGAGGTTTTTAGAAACACCCTGGACATAAGCAAAATTTTTTAACTTCTATTAGGAAAGATTAGTTTCTAGGATGAGTTCTGCACACAGCAAACCTCCCCCATTTTACACGAACTCATGTCAGTTTCCCTTCCAGCCAAGAATGCTTCCGGGTCTTGCTTCTTAATTCTGGAGGTTGTACTTTATTTGGGCCCTGTAGCTCATGCACAGGCGACATTCTACTTTAGTCAGATCACTAAATGAAGCAATTGAGTCACCACCACCCGCAGTAATAACACATCCTGACAAAAACATGAAAGATAGTGTATCTCTGCCTTAACTCATGCGAGTATCAGTAGAGGGGAAGAAAGTAAATTCTTTTAAAACACAGACAGAATCTTTTATCAATGAAAAACTGTCATCCGGTCTTTCTTATCTCTTTGTGCAGTGACAGCGGGATTTATCTTTCTTAGAAGCAAGGCTCCAAATGAATATCATGCCTGTTTTGTCAAGGTGAGTAGTTTTTCATCACGGGGCAAGTAGACTTGTTTTACATGGGTGTTGTGGTGCACGTACACATTTGTCATCAGTCCCCATGCCCTCCAAGGTGTCCCGAAGCCCGTTACACTAGTCCATTTCTCTCACCAACAGGAGAGCCCCCCTGTGCTCAAAGCCTGCTCAACAGACCCCAGGGGAGCAAAAATCTCATGATTCTAGGGCAAATTCCTCTGCATGCTATTATAAAGGTATAACAGATACATGTCATTATAAATTTCTGCAAATCCATAGAATGCATTATAAATTTCTGCAAATTCAAAAAGTGAACTCTAATGTAAACTGTGGACTTCGGCTGATAATGATGTGTCAGCGTGGGTTCATCCATTGTAACAAATGCACCACTCTGGAGAGGGATATTGGAAATGGGAAGGCTGCACATTTAGGGGTGAAGAGGTATGTGGGAAATCGCCGTATCTTATGCTCAATTTTGCTGTGAACCTAAAATGTATCTAAAAACAAAATCTATTTTTTTAAATGTGATACAATCTCTGCACTTGGCCATAGTAGCTCCCTTGTAGCTGCTAGCCTAACTGCTGAGAGAAAGCTGGGCTAGAAACCTCTCCTTTATTGGATAAACAGTCCAGTCTGGAAACAACAGTATGAAGAAGCTCTTCCTCCAGCCAAGAGAACTCTACTATTAGCACGTCTCTCTAGGCACCAGCAAAAAGCAATTCATTGTTTCCATTTTTTTATTTTAAAAAATGCTTTTACTTTCCTATTAACCCAACTTGAGATTTTCTTCTATATGTTTACTCTCATGGTAATAACAGAAGAGTGTCCAGTATCAGGATAATGCTAATAACTAACACTTATTGAGCATTTACTGCATACCAAGGACCATTCTTGGCATGATATGTGTTTTAAGTCATTTAATTATTACAATAACCTGTGAAGTCATATTATCATTGTCCCCATTTTACAGAGGAAGAAACTAAAACACAGTAGCCTGGGAGGTCACGTAGCTCATAAGCAGGAGAGCCAGGATATGAAGCCAGGTAAACTGGTTCAAGAACCTATGATCTCAACCACCTCTTTGTTTTGCCTATCAAGAAGCTCCACCGTGGTATTGCCTTATAACGTGATTACTTTCCAAACATCCCAGAAGAGTTACATCCTGATAGTAAGGACTTCCCCGGAGACCTCCACTGTGTCTCTTCTCTTTGGCTCGAAATGGAAGACATTGTTCCTATGAAGCCCAAAGCAAGACCAAACCCAGTGTGACAGGGAAAATTCGTCCCACTCAGGCCAACTCACAGTGTCCTTCATGGAAAGTTTCTAGTTGACAAAGCTTAGAAGTGTTATCAGTTAGGATTTGCGGCTAACTTAAGCCAAACAAGGGAATTTATTAGAAGAATACCCGAGAGACTTACAGAACTGAAGGAAGATGGAATTCCAGACCTCGGGAAGAATGGGAGCCACAGCAGCTCTGGGGACCCAGCAAAAGGGGCTCAGAGACAGTCTTGTGGAGCAGTTCCAGAAGAATGGCTGTGCTCTCACCGCAAGCTGCCCTGTTCTCGTACGGCTCATAAACAGATGTAAATTCCCGGGACAGGGCATCTTGCTAGCTGACCTTGGGTCATGTGCCCAAGCTTGGGGGCCCTTTACAGGGGCCTCCAGACGAGCTGTGTGGCTAATTCTGATCACAGAATTACTCCCCAGGGGATAGTCAGCCCACACTCCGAGAGATACTACAGCTCACCTTGTTACTTTCAAGTTTATTTTATAAACCGGGCAATCCTTTACAAAGAATAGCTGTCATTAGAAGTTCAAGTTATTCTGGAAAGAATGTAGGACAAATACTGTTTTCTGTTCTACAGACCAAGACTCTGAGACACAGAAAGATTAATTTCCAGGAGATGCTCGAGTTTATGTTGAATCTCAGATCTTCTAACTCCGGAATGCCACTTTTCCACTTACTTTGTGCCCTGCAGAGCTCAGTGCAAATGAAGGAAAGTTTTTATCTCTTCATGGTTTAGCATTGCAAAGCTTTATTTCCCCTCCTTCCTCTCTCCACCCAGCATACACAGGCACGCCTGCACACACACTCATTCGGTAGCCCACACACTGCCAGGAAGGAGGTAAGCTGCACAGTGCAAGGACCCCCCCTGTAGGGAAAGAGAAGAAGATTAAACCACTGAACGTTTGTGCCATGGCTTTGTCAATGGTGACGGAGCCCGGGCTGCAGGATCTGCTTTCTCTTGGCAGAGATGCCCAGGAATGTGATTGCCAGCCTCTTCTGCATGTGGCTGCCAGCCATCCTGGGCCATGAGCAGGCTCTCGTCACTCACATTTGTGTCTGTTTTCCTAGAGCAGGACTAGGGGAGAAAGATTTTATTAGATGCAGCAGAGTGCGTGGCTCACGGAACACTTGAGTGGTTCTCAGTCAGGCATGAACTGTCTGCAGCTGAAGGTTCTGGGGTGGTGGCAAGGAAGGAGCCAGGCAGCACTCTCCCTTTCACATCTGGGAGAGCACCTGGGTGCACCCTCCAAATGCAATCCCAAAGGGAGAATCAGTGCTGATTAGGACCCCATCAGAGTTAACAAAATAACATTCACTTATGCTAATGGACGTCGAGGGTTAGTTCATCATTACTAGGGAAGCAGATTGGCCTAAGAGAAGTTCAAGTCATAAAACACACTAAAAATCTGTCTTGAAATAGGCAGGGGAAGAGACAATTTATTACTATTGTTTCTCAGTCACAAAAAAGAGAGAGAGAGAGTAAAAATGAATGAAGGTCACCGTTCCCTTTACAGCTGATCGACTTACCCTTCTCTTTGTTCCTGTGCCTATACAGTAAATTGAAGTTGGAAACAGAGGCGCATATTAGATGATTTTCTGTTGTTACTTTCATTTTCCCCAAGAGGAGAAGGGACAGTCCATTTAAAACAACTGAGCTCTTATATCACAGTGATTCTTGTTTAAATTTCGAACGTCATCGGAAACATGTTTCAGCAGAACTAACACAAAACGAGGATTGTGAGAACCACATTATCTCAAAAATAAAAATCCCAAATATACATTCAGTTCAGTGCTTTAGAGTTTTCCAAAATGTATATGTATAATAAGATTTTAGTATGCTTACATATATACTATCTACATGTATATAATATGTAAACATATACAGATACCACCATATATATGTGTGTGTCAATTATGTATTATGGCCACGAATATTATACATCTTTGCATATGTAAGATATACGTAAAATATTTGACCCTCGCTCAAACTCTGGGAGGTAGATGGATGAAATTGAGATTTACCATTTGAGTGACTTGCCCCAAGACATAAAGCTAGAAATGGCAGAGCCATTCAAGTTGGCTTTTCTGATTCAAGACCCAGTGTCTTTCTCCTACTTCATTTTTTTCCATTTTTTCATATATTAGCCCAAGACATATTAAGAGGTCTCAAAAACGTATCCTGTGGCATGCATGCCTAAGTGCATTGGTGGCACTTGCCCCTTGGTGTTACTGGACAGTCGGCAACAAAATGTCTACAATAAAACAGTATGTAAACAAACCCCAGATTGGTATAGATCCCTCAGGAGCAGGAAGTTCAGGGTCAATAGCTCTGGAAACATGGATAAATATTTAAACCAACAGAGGAATTGTTCCCTCTGGGAAGGTGCTTAGTTTCGAGAGTGCTTAAAGTGTGCAAGAATGTGCAGATAGGAGTCCAGCCTCATCCCAGGACTGGCCTGGGAAGTGGAGGGTGAGAGGAAGTGGAGGGGTCTTCATTTGGGCCCCTTACCCATACGTGGGTCTTCCCTCTGGCCACATCCAGGCTTGTCCTTCATTCTAAATAAGTCACATTCCTACAGCTCTCTCAAGAGTTTAAGCACCAATGATGTCCGCCTTAGTATTAATATCCAAATTTGTAGCGCTCTGAGCCCGTTTCTGTTCTCACAGCACTGCAGTCTTTCCTCTAAACCTCCCTTGGTTACTTTTGGGAGGCCCTGGGGATGTTCCCATGCTCCTGAATAAGTCGGTGCAGTTTCTTTTCTCTGGCCTCCTAGGCAGGGGCTGGGCCTCCGTCTGTGTGGCTAATAACTTCGATGAGATTCTGCAGGGCTCGGTCTATAGGGCTCACTGGGGCTACCCACACAGGGAACCCCAGTACCAGAACTACGTGGAGATCTGCGAGGAGTTTGCAGAAAAGAGCCCTGTCCCCATTTCTGTATCTCTGAGCCATAAATTCCCCTGTGTGTATGCCCAGGATCTCACAAGTCAACAGGGACCCAGTTTTTCAGGCCCTCCATTCAGATTTTGTAGAGAGATAGCCAGTCTTCTTATCTCAGAGAATTCCCTCTCCATGGTAAAAGTCCTACTTCTCCTTCCAACCCAATACCCACCCATCCCTATAATAATTCACGTCAGATCCACAAGCAGCAACGGTTCAAGCTGAAGCTACCCCTTCCTGTCAGGCATGCTCTGAGAGGTCTGAGAAAGCTGCCATTAGGAAGGTCAGAGTATTCATGGAGGGCTTCCTGGTGGAGGTAGCAGTACTTTCAATTCTTAAAGGAAAGACCCGGACGAAAAAATAAAATAGAACATTTCAGACCCAAGAACCACTTGATCCTGATTTGTTCACAGGAGTTCAATTGAACATACACCTTGAAACCATATGTGAGCAGGCAGAAGCAAGCCATCATAAGAAAAAAAACAACCTTCACTATTGGAAAACCAAGGCCCTTTCCATACTGACCAGCTTTCCTCCCACTGCAAGGGTATTTTCCTTTTCTAAGCACAATTCCGTTTCCTCTTTTATTTGCTGAATGCATTTTCTGACTGCGCAATCCAACTCCTCTCAGAAAACACAAAAGAAAATACTGAATCTAATACAACATGTCCTCACCTCCCTTGTGGTCCTTCACTTTTCTGCTTTGGATATCAACTTCAAATGGTGAATCAGGATGGAGAGGATACTCTTTGGAATATGAAACTCTAGAAAGCTTACCGTTTGGATAGACGCAGAATCTACCCCCCAAAATCTCCTGGCCATTGGATGTATCAGCATCACAAGGTCCCTAGGGAGATAACAGATAAGCCTGAACCCCAGAATTCTGACTGTAGTGCGGGTCAGGACTCCAGAGCTGAGGTTTCACAATAGCCAGGCCCTTTCTCTGGGCCCCAAACACACATTCTCACATGTTAAAGCTTCCCATGACTTTAATGCAAGTTCCATGCGTGTACGGCTTGCAGGATTGGACCCTATGGGAGTGTAAAGTGACAACATAATAGAGAAAAATCACTTTAGCAGGCAACAGTGACAGCTGGGCATGCATTAAAAAAAGGGAAAAGGCCTCAGTTTAGACAAATTACTGAATGAAATGATCACATGAAAAGCCCTTTTTACAGCTGCCACTAAGAAATCCAGAAAATATAAAACATGTGAAAAAGTAAATAAAGGAATTTTTTGAACCTTTTTTTCTCATTAAAGGTGTGGTAAATAGTTAAAATCCTCTAAAAAGATCCTCGGTGTTCTGAATCATGGGCTCAAATGGAAAAATGGGGCTATTCAGGTTTTTCATGTCAATTATTATACAACCAATAAAATAAAAACAATAAAAGTGCTCCAAAAATCCTGGAAAATTCCAAAGCCTATTTCAGAGTCTCCACAATTATACTCAGATCCTCTCATTTCCATGACTTTTGACATCTCATTACCCTGCATTATACTTTTACAGACTCATTTTCCAGCACATATAAAAATGACTTAAGGCATCCTCAGAACCATCTCAATTACCTAATTGATGAGTTCTATCAGCCACTTAAAAATAAAACAGGCATCCTTAATAAAAATCCTTAGCGGGGGAGAGAGGATAGAATAAAGCCCATGTTACAAAAAAATAAATTAAAATATACGAGGCAGCATGATATAGCAGCGTAGCAGCACCCAAGTGGGAGTTGAGAGATCTGGTTTCTGGGATTGATTCTGCCACTAATTTGCTGTGTGATTTGGGGCGAATATGAACCCTCCTTGGGCCTTGGTTGCCAGATCTCTAAAATGAGGGAGTTTGAAAGGATGTTCTCAAGGCCACTTCATGCACTGACAGGCTATGATTCTGAAAGCTTCCCATGGGAAGACCCCTTTAGACCATGTGCTCATGACCAGTCATTTTCAAATTTAAAGACAAAAACATTTATAAATGTTCCCTTTTTCTGTCTACATACTCAGTTATAGAATTAAGAGGGGTTTCAACTTTGGGAGGCCAAGACGGGCGGATCACAAGGTCAGGAGATTGAGACCATCCTGGCTAACACGGTGAAACTCCGTCTCTACTAAAAAAATACAAAAAACTAGCCGGGTGAGGTGGCGGGCGCCTGTAGTCCCAGCTACTCGGGAGGCTGAGGCAGGAGAATGGCGTAAACCCAGGAGGCGGAGCTTGCAGTGAGCTAAGATCTGGCCACTGCACTCCAGCCTGGGCGACAGAGCCAGACTCCATCACAAAAAAAAAAAAAAAAAAAAAAAAAGAGGGGCCCCAAAGAGGGCCAAATATTACAGTGATGCTCTTCTGAGCAGAACTCAATTTTAAAAATTCTCAAGACTATCTCAAATGAAGTCCAAAGGTATTTCCAAAAAGGAAAAGAGAATTTTGGGAATTCCTTAGTTCGCAAGATGGAGGTACCTAATCCAAGGGCTTCTACAGTACATGTTTAGCTCCAAGAGCCAGGCTAGTCTTAGGCAAAAAGTGCTTGAACCAGCCTATATCCTAGCCAGGGACACACACTTTAGGAAGAAAGGAAATTATGACAGGTGACTAACATATGCATATTTAGACTGTGATAAAATAGATACACAAGAAATACATTATCCAACTATGAGGGCATTTTTAAAGCTCTTTCTTCTCCCTGAGTTTGGGGAGATGGAGAAGGAAAAGATGTGGTCAGGTAGAAACACTTTCAGCTCATTGACGTTCCCTTTCCCTAGGATCTAGGCCAGTGATTCTCAACTTAGGCTACCCATTGGTATCACGCGGGGAGCTTTTAAAAAATACTGATAGGTGCAGCAAACCAACATGGCACATGTATACCTATGTATCAAATCTGCACGTTGTGCACATGTACCCCAGAACTTTAATTTAAAAAAAAAGAAAAGAAAAAAAAATACTGACGACTGGGTTCCATCCTCAGAGATTTCAATTTAATTATTCTGGGGTGGTTGCCACCTGGGGAATTGAAATTTCTAACCACTTTCCCAGATAACTCAGTAATTTAATCAGGCAGCCAACTTTGAGAATCCCTGGTCAAGTCCCTTGAATTTAGTGATTCTCAAACTTTACCAGGCATCAGAATCACCTGGAGGACTCATTAGAGGATCACCGCTACTGCCGGGTGTGATGGCTCATGCCTATAATCCCAGCACTTTGGGAGGCCAAGGCAGGCAGATTACATGAAGCCAGGAGTTCGAGACCAGCCTGGCCAACATGGCAAAACCCAGTCTCTACTAAAAATACAAAAATTAGCCAGATGTGGTGATGTGCACCATAATCCCAGCTACTCGGGTGGCTGAGGCACAAGAATCGCTTGAACCTGGGAGGTAGAGGTTGCAGTGAGCCGAGCCGAGATCACACCGCTGCCCTCCAGCCTGGGTAACAGAGTGAGCAAGACCTTGTCTAAAAGGAAAAAAAAAAAAGATTGCTAGATAGATCTTACCCCCAGAGTTTCCAATTAAGTAGCTATGGTGCAATGCCCCCAAACTGCATTTCTAACATGGTCCCAGGTGAGGTGCATCTGATGGTCTGGAGCCCACACTTTAAGAATTAGTGTCCTAATCTATCAACTTCACTCAGAGTGATGGGAGTTCTGCTCACACAATGCAATTCATCATCTTCTGTGTCCTTGATCTTCTCCCAAACCACTCATGTGTGGCCAAACCAGCCCTATTGTTATGAGCAACCTATCAGGATTCAGGACCTAGGTGTAACTACAGCAGAACAGAAAATCACTGGCTGCTTTATCCACTTTTACATGAACCAATGGAAAGAGTTTCACTCTCCTGAGAAGATCACTCCTAGTGAACATCACACAATGCAATTATAAAGAGGTAAAATAGAAGATAGCATGAGAAGAAACCCAAATGCCAGAAGCACAGCCCTTGATCAGTGGGTGAAGAAGCCTTGTTTGGCTGGAGGCCCAGGACCTCTTCCTTTTGGAACCTTCATCTGCTTACCCATGAATGATGGCTAACCTTGTCTTCTTCCATGGCCTAGGTTAACCTCTGTGCTCAGAAAAACATAGTCCTGCTACTGGGCCTGTGACTTATTCCCCATCACTTGAGGTCCATGTTCACCCCATCTGCATGATGCTTCCTCCTACAGGGGACTGAACACCTGTCCCCACAAAGCAAAGATTCAACATTAATCTAGGTCAGAGCAAGCTCAATGGTAGCTGGGAAAGCCTTTGGTTTCAATAGCACTTTAAGAGCAGTCCTGGAGATAGCTGTGAGGACTGAAGGGAAAAGAGTTCAACTCTTCTTCTCCATGTTCTTCTTCATCTGTTCAATGTCCCAGCCCCGGGAAGGACAGCAGTCATGAGGAGGGTAAGGGTCTCTGCCAGTGGGAATGTCTGAATAAGTCACCATCCAAAGAGGATGGGCTGAACGAGGAATAACAGGCACAAGTTGGCAGAAGCGATCTGGGTTCATAGCAGAGGATGGGAGGCCAGAACTAGCATCCTTCCATGAGGCAATGAGGATAACCACTCCCAGGTTCTGATCTTCCAGGTAGGGGGCTGGGGACTATTAAATGTGCTGGTCTAGCCTAGCTAAGCTAAGAGCTGGGCTTCTCCTGAGACTTGGCCATAAAAATGGCTTCCTATTCCTTTTCACTCTCTGCTTGGAACTGCTTGGGAATTTTCCTTCTGAGCAAGGATACTCAATTGGCTGTCAGAAACCCACATGAGGATGTGAGAAGCAAACAAATATTTTGGATGGTAATAGAAAGCCTAGAGGTTTTTACATGTGTCTTATTTCTACCACTGGAGATTGGAGGTGGTAGGTGTGGAGGGCACTCAGGACAGAGAAGCCAGGAGGGAGTGACAGAGCACAAAGCACATGCATTGGAAACATGGTGGAAGGTGATGGGGGATGTAGCAGGTGTCATGGCTCCATGATATGAGATCAAGCATTGACCCTCTCAGAGGGTGAGAGACACCCAGGGCACTGAGCTCCTAGCCAGAAGAAGGGATGAGAAAGAGGAAGAGAAACAAGAGAAGAAAAAGGAGCGGAAATGGAAGAAAGAGAACTATGAAAATAAAATATATACCAGAAAATCCAAACGGTCCCTTTATATTTAGATGTATTCATTATTGAGGGAAAATTTACTACAGTGTAAGATGACAATTGCACAGTGAGAACAAACATCAAAAACATCAATTATCCTTTTAAAAAGCCCTTTGAGCAACAAGCCAAAACCCAATGGTCTCTCTATCTCTCACCGTCATCACTGACTCTAGTCACAAGTTAAGCATGCCAACACGATTATTCTCCAGTAAGGCCTGTGGTGACAGTGATATTCCAGCTTGATTGAATTGCTTTGTCCAAAAAGACATGGAACACACATTTTCTTGCCCGGTTCCTTCTGCATACATGGTGAAAACACGTTCACAACAAGGTTGAGCCTATGACATGGCATGGAGGTCTAAATAGACTAAGTTCTGATGTTGTCTTTCCAGCCACCACTTCTAATAAACCCACCTGCAGGAAAGGATAACCCCTTAGTCCTGGGGTTGACTTGAGTCACTGCCTATCACAAAGAACAGCCTGAGACACAAGCTCACCTGCCAGTGGTTTAGTTTTAGAGGTGATCTCAAGAAATAGGAGAAAGGGATTGAGGAATGAAACTGGGAAGAAAGGCAGGTCAATACATTATATCCTTGAGTTGGGCACAACTACAGAAACTAGGGCTTACTCTGCAGAATGTCCCTCAGAACTGTCCACCTGAGGGACAAAAGATAATACTTAATACCTGCTCCTGTCCCCCATTGGCAAGGATTTCCCCATCAGACAATAACTCACTCACACTTCCAGACAATACATGCCTAAGTGTTCGGTGGATCCTAGAGTCTCCTACACCTCATCGTCGAGAAACTCTAGAGAAGCAAGTGAGGAATGCACAAGGTAGCTGGGTAAGGTTATCTCAGGACACGCCTCCATGAAGCTGTGCCACAGCAGTATATGGCGGGCAAAGAGGAATCGGGCCAGGCATGAGGGACGTCCTAGCCTTCACACCTCAATGGAAATGTAAGCTAAATGTTACTTCTTCCAAACATTTTTGCTTTTTTGTTGATCACTCATGTCAATGTATCCATCAGCATTTAGGACTTGGATGTATTTAGCAGCTAAAGACATCTAAGAGTCTCTGACATTAAGTGCCCCTACTCTGCTTTTAGGTATAGATTTAATGTAAAGATATTATCAGGGCTCTGCAGTCAAAGTTGAGAGGTACAGCATATCTCACATGAG
Organism: Colobus angolensis palliatus; assembly: GCF_000951035.1. NCBI lineage: Eukaryota > Metazoa > Chordata > Mammalia > Primates > Cercopithecidae > Colobus > Colobus angolensis. The sequence goes on from NW_012123487.1 coordinate 564,930, forward strand.
GATGGCATTAGCTTACACTATCCATATTTGAGCAGCTGAAGCCTATACATCAAGCCTAATTGTAGATGTTGTCTTCATGCCCAATGAGATGTGAATTTGAGTGAAGAAGTCCTGCTGATCACAAAATTCTTGTTAGCCTCAATATAAAACAACATATCTCCATCTCAAATTAGGAGGAAAGGCCACCCACCCTTAGGTGGGTCACCCTCTCCTCACATGCATATCAGCTGTATCCTTCTCACTCCTGACTCTGCCTTGCTTTGGAGAGCCAGTAGTCATAGCCCCACCCTGAAAGAGCGCTAAAGCAGCCCAAAGACAGGGGCCGCTGATAAAATATTTCAAGGCATGTCAGACATTTCACAGAGCCCATATTATATACAGCCTGATGATCAGGACAAACTCTGTAAGGCCTTGTCTGACACTTCTGCAGTTTAGATTCCTATCAGGTCATCCCTAGTCTATCCCAGTCATCCTCAAACTAGTCTCCTGTTTGCACTCTCCCCCACATCAAACCAGCCGCAAAGGGCTAATTAGTGTCCCAAAGTGCTTTTTGCAGTGTGTCAATCCCAAGTGAGTGCCTTTGGGATTATGTCATTTCCAGGTTCAAATAACATTTTGCATTCCCCATTGCAGAGAGAGTAGTAAAAATGCTTTTGTCTGGCATTTGAGACCTTAACCTAACTTTCCAGGCTTATTTCCCTTAATTCTTGTGCACAAACCCTAGGGTTCAGACCATAAGAACACTCTCTCTCTCTCTCTCTCTCTCTCTCTCTCTCTCTCTCTCTCACACACACACACACACACACACACCTGCATACACACTGACCACTCAGAGTCGAGCCCAGCCTGTCCTAAGCCATCACTGTGCTCCTCATCCCAGAGCCCACTCTAAGTCTTTGCCCCTGTAGAACCTTTCTTATCCCTTATTTCTGGTCCTAGCATCAAGAGTAGGAACACATTCATCTATGTAAATACTTGTTGACCACCTTTGCTGCACCAAGACCTCAAGATTCAAGTGAATAAGAATAGTTCCTGGCTTCAAGGAGCTTCACATCCAACTGGGGAGAGAAACATGCAATCAAATAAGTGCAAGACACTGGGATGATGCTTAGAGAAGAGGAACAGAGGACTCCCAGGAGTGGGAAGATTAACCAAGAAAGAGAGAACTCCTGATTGAAATTCTGAAAAGAAGCAATTTCCAAACAGCCAAGGGAAGGACGGGTGTTCCAAGAAGAGGAGCAACATGAGCAAAGGCATGAAGCGAAGGCCCGAAGGAGCACAGCAGATGCAGGGAGCCACAGAAGAAAGAGCATGGCAAGGTAGACTCAAAAGGTGAGTGACACAGCAACCATGCAGACCCTGAATCCCGGTGAGGAGTTTACTCTCATTCTGCAGGCAACAAGGAACCATTGTGGAGTTTGGGGGAGTGAGGGGTGTGGGGCGGTAATCAGATTTGCATTTTAGAAATCTCTTCTAGGTGGCTGTGATATAGATGAGGTACCCAGGACAGAGGCAAAAAAAGACCAGTGAGGACATTATTGGAAGATGCAGGTAAGAGAGGAGATAGTGAACCAGAACAACGACTGAGGGAATGGTCTTGATAGGGAACACCTTTGGACACTGTTAGGCATTGGCTAGGTTTCAGAGTGCAACTGGGCAACTTGGACAACTTATTAAGTATTCTCTGAGTTAACCAGTGGTTTGTGATTAGGGTCAAGATACAACACCACAGGACCCATGTTCACAGGAGCATACCCAGCCTCCTTCACAACTCTCTTACAAACGACCATTTAGTCCCAGCACATCCTTAGAGAGGTCACTGCTCGTATTCATCAGGTACTGTCCTCTGTGCCGACAGAACACAAAATCTTTCTTCCAACATACATTTTTGTTTACTGGACTCATGATTAGCATCTCTTAATGTTGTGAAACTCAACTGGATTTTTCATTTTACTTTTTAGCAAATGTCATTTTATGTATTTGTTTGTGAAAGGCTCTAGCAAAAAACTAAATAAAATCCTTCTGAATAGCCTTTGACAGATTGCAAATCCTGAGCAATGGCCAGGACAAGAGAAGGTGGTGAGGAAGAGGGGTTTCCCTGTTGGGAAACATGGAGAAGAAGGGAGTATGTTATTCCTCCCTTTATCTTTCAGCTTTTGAAGATAGGGAGGAAATAGGACACCCTCAGATGTAACGCAAAAGAAGAAATGTTTGGAATATAAGCTCTGTAGGGGTAAGGACTATGCTGACCAGTGTGCTCCCTTAGCAAGGTGCCTAGCACATCATAAATATGAAATATAGGCAGGGAAGGAGGAAGAAAGGGAGAGAGGAAGAAAGGGAGAAAGGAAGAAAGGAAAAGAGGAAGAAAGGAAGAGAGGAAGAAACGGAGGGAGCAAGGAAGAAAGGGAGGGAGCAAGGAAGAAAGGGAGGGAGCAAGGAAGAAAGGGAGGGAGGGAGGAAGAAAGGGAGGGAGGGAGGAAGAAAGGGAGGGAGGGAGGAAGAAAGGGAGGGAGGGAGGAAGAAAGGGAGGGAGGGAGGAAGAAAGGGAGGGAGGGAGGAAGAAAGGGAGGGACGGAAGGAAGAGAGAAAAAGAAGAACCATTCATTGTGATCAAGGAATTGCGTTTGGCAACTCATGACTGTCCCGTGGCTGCTGCCCGTTGTCTACTCATACCCACACCTCACATCAGGCCCAGGAAAGGACACAAAGGACTAAAGCAGCTCAAAGTGCATCAGAGTGTCTTTAGCCACTCCTGCCTAAGGGGTTCACCACTCACTCAGTGGGTTACAAAGTTCTGCTTCTGAACATGTAAGTCTTTTGTAAACACCACACTGCTTTACCCTCTGCCTGGAATGATCTTACCCCAGGTCACAACTCAAATATGACCTCCTCAGAGCAACCTTGACCCATCCCCACATCTACAGTAGACCTGCAGGCATCATCATCTCCCCATCTGTTCTGTTCACAGTGATTATTCTGATCACTCCCCAAAATTATCCTGTTTATTTGTATGTTGACTTGTTTATTGTCTATTTCTTCCCAGTAAAATGTAAGTTCCAAGAGAGTAGAGATCTTGTTTTCAGAGTTCATCACTGTATCTTCCAGTTAAGAACAGTCCCTGACACATAGTATATTCTCAATGAATATTTTACTGAATGAATACCAAATCAAAAAGATGACACACAGCAATACGGATGGATGTGTATAGTGCTTGGTGAATAAAAATGCAAGGAACAGGCTGGGCATGGTGGCTCACACTGTAATTCCAGCACTTCGGAAGGCCAAGGTGGGCAGACCACTTGAGGCCAGGAGTTTGAGACTAGCCTGGGTAACATGGCGAAACCCTGTCCCTACTAAAAATACAAAAATTAGCCAGGAGTAATGGTGCATGACTGTAGTCCCAGCTACTAGGGAGGCTGAGGCACAAGAATCACTTGAACCTGGGAGGCAAGGGTTACAGTGAGCCAAGATCATGCCACTGCACTCCAGCCTGGGTGACAGAGAGAGACTCAGTCTCACAAAAATAAAAGTAAATAAATAAATAAAGAAAAGCAAGAAACAGAATGAGATCTATTTTAAAAATTCCATTTACGTAGATTAGAAATGTAGGTATGTAAGGCATTAATACATTTGCAAGGCATTAAATCATTGACTATGTTGAGGACAGGAGAAAACTGAAGCATAGGAATTTTTACAGTGACACACATACAAACATACAAACTAGAAAGAAGTCACTACTCCTCAGGGATTGATTATGATCATGACCTGAGATATAGGAAAAAAAGTAGAGGGAATATTAGAGGTACTTAACATCGGACTCACACTGGGTTACTAATTTATAAGTTTAGATAGATAATAGATGACAGATATTAGATGATATAAATAATAAATGGAAAGATAAATAGACGAAAAAATAGATTAGCTAGACAAACAGATGATAGAGCTAGAAATAGGTAGGTAGGTAGGTAGACAGACAGATAGACTGCTTAGTAAACTACTTATGCCATAATATGGATTTGCTTCTTCTCCTGGAAATGTCTCCAATGACATTTTGGTTGTTACAATAAAGTTCCAAAGAAAATTCCTCCTCCATGTACCATAGAGGAGAGAGAAACAAAAGGCTTGGACAAGTGGGCATGAAAGTCAAGATTCAGCTCCCCAGAGACAGCAACCCTGAGAAACCACCCTCCTTGTGGATGAACAGAGCCTCGTCCTGCTGTGGTTTCACACCCGGCTCACTGCATGCCCCTCAGGAACTTAGTCAGACCTACTTTCCTTTATTTACCAAACTGTTTCAACTGATTTGTTTTTATGGTACCCAGATGTTAGGGAGCATTTTAGGAGCATGAGACCAAAATGGTTTGCAGGGATCCCCGGGACACAGCGTTAGGAAGCGGATGGGAGCCAATGATGAGACGGGATGCACAAACCACACAGGGGTCCTTGTAAGCCACAACTGGCTGTGTAGCACAGATACAAACAATCCCAGACTCAAATAATATTACAGCACGATGACGCTTTTAGCAATCTAGGCAGGCCCCCCTCCCATCCTGGTTTGCACCATCTTGGAGAAACTTGGATTTACACCAAGTAAATGGCAGAGCCAGGGTGGGAACTCTGTTCTCCTGACTGCTTCTCCAGTGCTCATTTCTGGAGCCTGAGGATAACACTGTGTTTCCACACAGTCCCACTGCTGATGTGCACAATAAGGACAAGAAGCCAGTTTGCCTCGCCCGCCCCAAAGGAAGTTGTGTGCTACACTTTTGAAATATATTAAGTTTTTTTCACCTGAAGTGAGTCCTTTCCTTTTTTACCTATTCCCCAATGTTCTAGACAAGCAATATTTTTACTAGTAATATATACTGGCTACAGTGACTCTCAAAATATATTTCTTGGTTCTACTTTTTGATTCTAAAAGTATCAACAAGTAAATATACATATATATGTTTACACACATATGGGCATCTATATCTATATAAATGCATATACTTTCAAATTTCCACATTTATATACAGTGCAATCAGGACTGCATTCTACAGTTATCACTGCCCCATGCTCTCAACCATCCTTATTATGTTTGATGTAGAAAGGAAAGGAAACAAAAAGGAAACTCTCCACTCTTAAGATAACTTGCTGGTGACCCCTGGTAAATGACAGCCAAGCAAGACTTCAAGGAACTTGTTACTTACAGCTTGAATTTCAGGCAAACATCTTCCTGCATTTCTAATGAAAAACGGATTCTTCTCCCTTCTTTTGAAGTGCTCTTTGGGAATTGTTTGAGTGTTCTTTGCAATCTTTTATACCCAGCCTAAGGACTCTGACAAACTCTCTCTTTCCCTTCAAAGCCTTGTTAACTATGTGATGAATACACCTGTCACTTCCAATTCTAACCTTACTTTCTGTTGTGATGGTTGTAGAATTTGGTATCTATGGCAACTTTTCAGTGGCTCAACATCGATTAAAAAATGATTGGCTTATCAGGGTTGCCTGGTTGATTGATGGAAACAATCAGTTGCTCAAAATAATCCTGACAGGTAAAGTCTCTTAATTAGCTAGTATTTGCAAGATTCAGAAATTTTAGATTTCATTATTTTCTTTTTATTATTTCCATGCAAAAGTAACTGGGATCTAATTCTACTAAAGTAGTTACAAGTTAATTTGGACTGCCTTGATGAAGGAAACTTGATTCAATTCACATATTTTATTTAGCAGCCAAATGGCTCATTTTCTCTACTTTAGAAAATTTACTCTTTGATTTTCTAATATCTCAGGGTCAGTGTGTTTTAAAAAAAATTAACTTTGGTACTGAAAACAAAGAAAATTTAGTCAGGTTTAGAGCATCTGCAAATGAATTCTAAAGATTTGTATTCTAATTCTTCCCCAAGTGTGTAAAACAAGGAAAGACAGTATTGTAGGGGAGAAATGTTAACTACAGCCTGACCTTCCCAGGAAATGTAAATGCTTCATCTTTGAATAGAACATTTTAAATCAGCATCTTCAAAAGTATAGTGATATATCAGTGATTGCATACAAGATAAATTTAGGTAGTCCACAAACTTTCTTAATAGCCAAGTAGTTATTTATTTTAATGTGACAGCACTGTTGTTCAAACATTTTCTTTAAAAGTGGAAACTTCATATGGTTTTGCTTAGTATTTTATCTTTAAAAATAACTGTATTCACGTGCTAGGTCTGCTATGACATTGTACCACAAATTAGGCAGCTCAAACAAACAAAAATCTATTGGTTCACCGTTCTGGATGCTAAGAATTTGAAATCAAGGCGGCAGCAGGCCATGCTTCTTCTGAAACCTGAAGGGGAATCTTTCCTTGTCTTTTCCCGGCTTTGGCTTCTGCCTGCAATCTTTGGCATCTGCCTGCAATCTTTGGCATTAATTGGCTTGCAGATGCATAACTCTAACCTCTGCCTTTGTCATCACATAGCATTCTCCGTCTTTTTTTTTTTTTTTTGAGATGGAGTTTTGCTCTTTTTGCCCAGGCTGGAGTGCAATGGCACGATCTCGGCTCACTGCAACCTCTTCCTCCGGGTTCAAGCGATTCTCCTGCCTCAGCCTCCCAAGTAGCTGGGATTACAGGCATGCGCCACCATGCCTGGCTAATTTTGTATTTTTAGTAGAGACGGCGTTTCTCCATGTTGGTCAGGCGGGTCTTGAACTCCCGACCTCAGGTGATCCACCCGCCTCGGCCTCCCAAAGTGCTGGGATTACAAGCCTGAGCCACTGCGCCTGGCCTCTCCATCTTCTTTTAAGGGCACCAGTCATATTGTATCAGGGACCCATCCTATTTCAGTATGACCCCATCTTAACTAATTACATCTACAACGACCCAACTTCCAAATAAGGTCAAATTTGCAGGTAGTGGAGGTTAGGACTTTAACATACAAATTTTGGAGGGACACCATTCAACTCATTAACAATACCTAGCCCATTAAGTCTGTGATTTCACAGATAATATTGCTTAGTATGAGGCTAGAATAGCTTTTGTCTTTAAGTTACAGTTGATGCTTTTAAAACTAAATAGGGATGGCATGTGAACACAGCAAAATTTGTCAACAATGCACCGAGAACGACAGTAGCTGGAGAGTGAGTTTAACTGTAAAACCAGCCATAAATGATCCCCCACCCTGTTTCCTCATCCCTTTACAAAAATGTTCCCTTGTAGCAATTCCCATCAAGAGGCGGAGTCTATTTCTCTACCCCTTAATTCTGGCTGCCCTTATGGTTTGCTTTGATTAGCAAGTGTGCCCTGAGAGGAAGCTCAAAAAATACTTGTTCATTGTGCTTGCCCTCTGTCCCAGCCTGCCCTGCTGACAGATGAGAGAGATGACACGAAGTAGAACTGAGACAACCAGCTAATGATCAGCAGCCCTTAAGGTGACCCAGCTGTGGACTCCAGACACAGACTTTTGCCCCATACAAGGCTAGCTAGCCCCGTGTGCACATTAGCAGAGCCATCTAGCTGAATCCAGCTGAAATTGCCTGCAGAATCTTAAGCTTAAAAAGGAAAGAAAGAGAGGAAGGAAGGAAGGAAGGAAGGAAGGAAGGAAGGAAGGAAGGAAGATGTGCTCTTTAAAACTATCCATCAAACTTTCTAATCAGTCTTCTGTTTATTTTGCCTGGTGATTACAACAGATAGCAGTTTCACCAATTTTATAGGTAATTTTTTCATAAAAGCTGCTTCTAGGGTATCAGAAATGTTAGTTGGGGATGAAACACTGTATTGCTCAGAGTTCTCTTAAAGTGACAGAATAGGAGGGGTGTGTGTGTGTGTGTGTGTGTGTGTGTGTGTGTGTGTATGTGTGTATAAAGGAGTTTATTAAGTATAAACTTACATGATCACAAGGTCCCACAATAGTCTGTCTGAAAGCTGAGGAACCAGGAGAGCCAGTCTGAGTCCCAAAACTGAAGAACCTAGAGTCTGATGTTGAAGGCAGGAAGCATCCAGCTCAGGAGAAAGATGTAGGCTGGGAGGCTATGCCCATCTTTCCTTTTCATGTTTTTCTATCTGCTTTATATTCGCTGGATGCAGATTAGATTGTGACCACCAGATCAAGGGTGGATCTGCTTTCCCCAGTCCACTGACTCAAATTTTCATCTCTTTTGGCAACACCCACACAGACATACCCAGGATTAATACTTTGTATCCTTCAATCCAATCAAGATGATACTCTGTATTAACCATCACAAACACTGAGATAGTTGGAAAGAAGGTGGGGCTGCTGGACAAGGAAGGTATCTTGCAACATTTTGCTTTGAAGTCCATTTACTTTTCTCCTTCTCTCATTGGCCTGTGAATTCAACCAAAAATAACCTCAGAGGCAGAGAGAAAGGAGCCAGGCCTACCAGGAGCACTGCACATGAGGCACATTTTCACCAACATCCCCTGTCTTCCTGCAAGATGTTTTCTGCTTGGTCTGATATCAGAGAAGCCGAGGAAGAGATTTCCATAAACTGTAACAGCCTCCCTTATTGGTGACCAACCCATGGAGCTTTATGGTCATTTTTGATCATTCGTCCCAGAATCCACCCTGGAAGAAATGTTTGAGACCCAACTCTAACAGCATCATGAAAAGATAGACTCTAAATTGGTAAGAAAGAGTGATCTTTCCAAAATACAAAACTGATCACGCGACCTCTGTTTAGAAACCTTCCAGAATTTTCCAATTACTCTTGGAGTAGCAACCAGATTCCTTAAGATGCCTATGTGGCTATATTTGTCTGCTCCATGTGCCATAACAAATACCACACACTGGATGGCTTAAACCACATAAATTTATTTTTTCACAGTTCTGGAGGCTAGAAGTTCAAGATCAAGGGGGCAGCAGGGTTAGTGTCTGGTGAAGGTTCTCTTCTTGGCTTGCAGATGATCAACTTCTGTGTCCTCACATAAACTCCTGTGTATGTGTGTGCATCCAGATGTCTCTCTCTCTCTCCTTATAAGGACACCAGTCCTGTTGAATTAATGACCTGTGACCTTGTCTAATCTTAGTTATCTCCATAAAGACCCTGTCTTCATAAACAGCCACATTGAGAGGGCTTCAAGGTATGAATCTGAGGGGCACATAAATCAGTCCATACAATGTCCTTGTTGGGCCTATACTCGGGCCACCTCTCCAGAACCCTCACATGCCATTAACACTTACCCTCTGCCCTCCACCACTCTGGTTTGTCCCTTTCTTAGATTGCACCAGGGACCTAACAGTTGTGATTTTATTCTCATCCAGGTGATGGCTTGCCCTCATAAGAATGAAATCTCCAAGACAGCAAAGAAGAATTATATCTAGTTTTGCTTATCAGTTTATCCCCAGGTTCAGTACTTGGCATATGGGCCCTTGATAATAGTTTGTGAAACAAATGAGAAGTTTAACAAAGGGCTTAAGATGTATTGTAACTGTGTAGGTCCAACATGAAGATATAAAAATTTTCCTACCTAGTCAGTTATTCAGGCAATCAACATTTATTCAGCACCTACTGTGTGCTAGGTCCAGCGAATACAAGGATAAATAAGATAGGCAGATATCAAGACAACTCCTCTGCAGGTTATTATCTTATTGAACCATATTTCCTTTTGCCTTTATATTCAATCTTCAATCTATTTTTGACTAGGTATAAACAAAATATCACAATGCTGAGCCCTTTTTAAATTATGTAATACTTATTTAACTTTGCTGTTTTATTACATATATTACTTGAAAATCCTAATGTCAGAAATCAAAATTATTCCACATCATTAAGAGTTTCAAAGGCAATTATCATGTTTTCAGAGATGTGCCCTAATTGCAGTCCCAGGAAAATGACTGTCAATAAAATAAAATCTTTATAGTTTTATGGGTAGCTAAAGAGAGAAAAGATAATACAGGTAAAGATTTTAAAATATAAAAATAATTGAAAGATACATACTAATTTTAAAAAGCATTCTCCAGGATTAATGTGACTATTAGATGAGTCATTTTTTTTCATAACATTATAATATGAAATGAACTGGGAGGAAGCAGAAACAAAACACATGTATCAAACACACACCAATGCTTCTAAAAGCCTTGCAAAATCTAATAAATTTAATAAGGGCAGAGTTTAGGAGAATTTACTGGCCCCAAAACTTGACTTCAGGCTGGGTGTGGTAGCTCAGGCCTGTAATCCCAGTACTGTGGGAGGCCAAGGTGGGCAGATCACTTAAGCTCAAGAGTTCAAGACCAGCCTGGACAATATGGTGAAACCCTATTAAAACCCTATAAAAATATAAAAATTAGTTGGGTGTGGTGGCGGGTGCCTGTAATCACAGCTACTCGGGAGGCTGAGACAGGAGAATTGCTTGAACCTGGGAGGCAGAGATTGCAGTGAACTGAGATTGCAAAACAAAAAACTTGACTTTGTAAATTCCTTTAAATTGAAAATTGTAGTTACTATTTTGATGTTTACCTGAGATCTGCCAGGCTCTCAGTTGGATACTTTACAGATATTATTCTAATCCTCCCAGTCCGACATATAGAGTAGCAATCCTCACCTCCATTTTACAGAAGGGAAAACTTTGGATCAGAAAGCTTAAAACACAAAAAGAAGCAGAGCTGGGGTTCAAGGACAACTATATTCAAGACAAGACAAACTCCAGCCAGTCTGACCTCAGACGTTCTCTGCACAATCCCAAGCTGCCTCAAAGCTATTAAGAATAGGTTCTGGCTGACTCCCTTTGTGGAAAATCTGAGCTATAAATAAGTAAATTAAATGAATTAAAGTAGGTTTTTGTCTCTATTTTGAGACTGGGAATGTGATTCCTAAATGCATCCTGGAGCCCAGGAGAAAGCAAAAGTCCTAAAGCCATTCGTCCATCTCCATAAAGCAATTCAGACAATTTCCCCTGTAAGAGTTATTTTCACCTAGGCAGAGAGTGATCCAAGCATAGCCTCATGCAAGGCCAAATGTCTTCACTAGGAGAGTTGGGGACTGATATTCTCTGATGTGACATCAGGAAGGGTGAGGTCACACTGTGAATCTTTCCCCCAGCCTGCTACGGACCCTGGTATTTCCATGAGGAGAGCTATCCTTTTGGTTAAGCAGTGTCTACCAGGAATCTTTTTAAAATGCACAGGACCCTAGTAGAATACTTAAGTCATTAATTCCTTAGCTCATTTGGTTTGAGAGCAGTAAGCCAATTGCCTGTCAGTCCTTAAAGGGAGACAAATTCAGCATGTAACTGGCTTTCCCTTTCTTACAAAGTTGGGTCAGGGACCAACCCTAGCTATGATGCAAATAGATCTTCCTCATTTTGCTACCAGTGGGAGTTCTGTATTTCAATGTTCCCTTCTGTAAAATGGGGATAAAGATAATAACCACCTCATAGTGTTGCTTCAAGGTGAAATGAATCAAGCAAGCAGCAGACACTGTTCTGCACACTAAGTACAGTGCTGAAAACTGTGCCTGGTAGGCAGTGATCACTCAATGTATGTGAGTGTTTTAACCTCCTTAGACCTTAGTTATTTCATTTCTAAAATGAAAGTAATAATGCTGTAAATTGGAAATGCCTGACTTTCCTTGATTTAACTAATAAATATCTATTGAGTGCCTACAATGTGACAGCCAGGATACAACAATGACTACCATGTACCCATTTCCTACTTTCATTGAGCTTGCACTGTAGGAGAGACAGATATTATTGACAAGTATGAACAGTCAGTGACAATCAGCAGACAAACATTTAGCCACATTGTTGCAAGTGCTTTGAAGAAAAAGAACTGGACCAGTGGGACTTTGGGAAGGTCATTCTGGGGAAGCAGGCTTCAAATTAAGTTGAAGGTGAGCAGTTGGGCAGATGAAGAGTTGGGGGAAGAGATCTCCAGGCACAGAGACCCTTGTGGGTAAAGCCTTGAGGCTGAAGCTAAGCATCTCAGCAATGGTGAGAAATTCAGTAGGAGTCGCAAAGAGAATGACTGAGGGTGAGAAGGTGAAGGCAAGACAAGGTCATGTGCAATCAGGGCTTAGAAGGTCATATTAAAGATTCTGAACTTTATCCCACAAGAAACACAAAGCTCTAGAGTTGTGAGCACAGAGGGATATGATCTGATTTTTCAACCTAGCATGACTCCTACTGCTGCAGAGAGACTGGGTTAGCTGGAGAGAAAGGGTATTAGGGACAAGGAAGAAGGGCTCAAAAGCCACTGTCATCATCCGAGAGAAGAATGGTGGTGGCCAGAAGTGGGGTGGTTGGTAGCAGGAGTGAAGAGTGGGCACAACTGGGAATTATTTTGGAAGTGGAATCAGCAGGACAGGCACATAGAGAAAGGACCCTGTTGTATCTCCTCCCCCTCCTTCTTTGTGAACAACCCCATCCAAATCACATGGAATGACCAGAGTGGCCCTGGGATCCCAGGGGAGGGACCGTGCTGTGGGACTCTAGTTCACTCACTTCTGCAAACTACAAGGACAACCATATTGAAGACCAGCCTGGATTTGTGTTTCCAGAAACAAGGGTCAGTTTTCCATGGTGAAGGGAGTGTCTTGGGCAAAGGGACTGCAGACTACTTGGGGTCCATTCTGAGCATGCGTCAGTCTCCACTTCTAACATTATTTATCATCAGGGATCATGAACACCTAATCGCAGGGGAGTGTAGGAAACCTTCAGTGAGGAAGGAAAAGCAGATTCAAGCTAAGCCTCAGGACAGCAAAAAGCATTGTTCTTGCGAGAGCAAGCACGTGTTGGCCTCTGCTATGAACAGAGGCAACTGTGGCCAACTCATGAGGACACGGATACCTTAGATCACTCCTCACCCACACAGCAAGAGGCCACATGGCTTGTGAATGCAGCAGAAGTGAGGTGAGCTGGCAAATGCTTTCAGGAATACCTGTTCTTACTGGCCTTAATCTAGCCTCTCATTCCTCAGAAGGTACCAATACCTCCAGAACAATTCTTTTATCCTTCCCTTCCCTTTCCACCCCTCTACTCTTTCCTATTCCCTCTTTAGATTCTTCTTTTATAATAGTAGATTAATGTGAATCCCAAGTTTTAAGGTTTTCTCGTCAGATTGGCAGAAGTTTAAAAGACTAATAATATCAAATGCGGAAATGGATGCCAGGAAATGCAACATTATCATTCATTTAGGGAATGTGTAACTTCGTGATGCCTTTTTGAAGAACAATTTGGCAGTGACTATGAAAATTTTAAGTGTACATCTTTTGGCTGAGCAATCCACTTTCAGGAATCATGCATTAAAAAGTACTGGTTCATGTGCACAGAGGAGGATGTTAAAAGTTGTTTATAGCTATTTATCGTATAGAATAATATAGTACAAAGCTGGAGACAATTCAAATGGCCATCAATTGAGAGCAATTTAAATAAATTGTGGTATTATGGAATACTATGAAGCCAGTAAAAGAGGGAATTTTGAACTTAAATGATTTCTGAGACATATTACATAAAAACAGCAAATTGCAGAGCAGTTAGAATACTGAATGCCCACTGGTTTTTTTAAAGAAATATGTATAAGGAAGGATACAAGGATGTAAATGCATGAAAGGAAGCTGGAAGGAGGCACTACGCTACTGGCAGTGGACATCTCTAGGGAGAGAAACAGTGATTAAATGTGGGTAAAAGGGGGATATCCATGATCTCCCAGATATATGAAATACCTGGAACAAATTCATAGAGACAGCAAGTAGTATAGTGGCTACCTTGAGCTGCAGGGAGGAGAGAATGGGAGTTACTGTTTAATAAGCATAGAGCTTCTGTTTGGGATGATGAAAAAGATTCAGCGATGGATGGTGGCAATAGTTGCAGAACAATGTGTATGTACTTAATGCCACTGAACTGCACATTTCTAAATGGTTGAAGTGGTAACTTTTATGTTAAGTATGTTTCATCACAATAAAAATGATTAATACAAATAATTTCATCAGGATTTATTTCCAGTGCTGGCATCTGAAGACAAGGAAAGACTCTTCATTCATAACTAATGGCACTTAATGCCAGGAGGTCACTGAGGGATCAACACATAGGCCTTCCACTCATCAGACTCCATAATCAGAATGCTAACAAGGTATTTACAGGCTGAGCTTTGGTCCAAACTCCCAGGCTCAAGACCCTTTGAAAGGGTCTGCTTTACTGATACAACCTTCCAAACTCCCTACATCAAATGGTGTGAACTGAAGGACAGACTCATAACTGTCATTTAAGAAAAAAAGAAAGAAAGACCACAATGATTTAACTCGGTTCGCAAATGCTCCTACTTGGAGTCTATAGCTAAGTGAATGCTCCAGCATTTTTATAGCATGCATTTGCCTCATTGCCAAGCGGTGGCTGGCTTTCTCCTTCTGTCAGCTGGCTTCTTGGAGACAAAGTCTCTAATGATACCAAGTCGTCTCTGCAAATGAGACTAGAATTAAACTACCTTGTCCCCAGACATGTCACATTTGGCATCTGCACATCATTACTCGAAGCTCATTCAACAAAGCAAAGGAATAACATTGATTATACTCAGCCAGACCACTTTGCAGAGAGAACCAAACAAACACAAACAAACCCAAGTCTTGTAATGTTTCACTGCTCTTCTATAGGCATCTGTCAGAATTAAAAAGAGGAGATGTTTATGCTGGGACAGGAAGACCGGGTCAAAGGTGAAGGGAGAAAGGCTCCAGTACTTACAAAGAACCCAGGGCAGGAAGGCAAATGTCATTGATAGAAAGTCCATCATTGCCACAGGTAACCAAATATTCTCAGCCTGTGATTTTTACAGACAGGTGATTTATGAATCATGACAAAACAGAAGGGACATACCTCAAGCTAATGCCCATTTAGATGAGAGGATAAAACCCTGGTGTTTACTCTCGGCACTCTTAATATCTCAAATGAATACTAATCGGAGATGTTTATTGAAAATGAGAACGATGCCATTTTTCCGCTGTATCTCATGTCATCTGAACAACCTTGCACTTGAGAACTGCAAGGCAGGAATTTATTCGGTCTCCAGGAAATTGTGAAAGTCTAAATTAGCAAATTTGAGCTATCCAAGCACCACTTGAAAAATATAGAACAAAGCACTGAGGAAGAAGCAAAAAATAGCATTTGGCAGGAAAAGGGGCACAGCCTAAACTTTTAAAAACCTGATATTGCTTTCACAACACAAAAGAGTAAAGGAAAACTGCATTTTCTGTTAAAAATATAGGTTGACTTCAACTCCACATAAAGGATGACCTCTCCCCTCTCAACTGGTCCAAGAAGTACTTAGAGTTCCAGAGGCCTTAGTGTGTCCTGCCCTGCCCCCCCCCCACTCACTGCAAGAATGCCCTTCACAGCCATGCCAGGGTCTCGGAGCTCACTGCCTCACCTTGTGGGGGACCCCTCCCCCTCATGAGCTGAGATAAAATCTCTCCCCTTAGAGTTTACATCCCCAGCGCCTTCCACTCGGTGCAGTGCACCAACACCAAAGTCATCTCCCTCATATCTGTTACTTCCTTTAAAGACAGCTCTCATTTTTCCCTTCCGCAAACACTTCTCCAGGTAAAACATCCTCCGGTGGTTGGGCAAAGTGACTTTTGCAAGCACTAGACCTCTGCCATGAAATCCTAGTCAACATTTCCACCCCTTTCAGCTGAAGAGTTTCTTTGAAGCATAAACTTAAAATAGCAAAGATCTCCCTTTCCCCAACTAATGCCACTCTGAGCTGTTAATGATCAATTACCCTTGGTATGCAGGAGACTGCCTAAGGCAGACTTTGAAGTGAAAGGTTAGAAAGGAGAGGGAGAAGAGCAATAAAGTATCAGAGTATCATGCTAGGAGGGAGAAGCAGTGAAAACACAAAGATGAAGAGGGAGAAATGATTAGAAATAGCCTCAATCACAATTTTACCTCAGCTGGATATGATGCACACATATGCACAAACACACACACACACACACACACAAACTCATTAAGTATCCCAGACAAGTAGCCAAATAGCTCAGTACACCACCTGACATCTTTCTTCTGACCATTAACGGATCCTGCATTTTCTCCATTTTCACATCTTAATCGCTTACCCATCATCTTCTTTCCATATGGGTTTAGAGACAGTGCTTGGTTAAAGAGCTTCCATCTCTTTATGAGCAGCCCAATGAAGATAAGTGGAATTATCAAAATTCTCTGTGAACTAAAGCCTCAGACTGCAGCGATTTCTCACATTGAATACTTTCTAATTGTGACCAGGAGCCAGATGGAATAACCTAATAAAAGTTCAAACCAGGGGCAGGCAGAGCTATAATGCATATGGTCAAGTGGTCTGTTCTGATATGGAAATTTCCTTGGCAGGATTGAATAGGTTCTATAGGCATTTTCCAGACTTTAATCTCTCTGGCTGATTTTTCAATTGCAAGTCTCCACCACCATCCCCCTCCCTAACCCCAAATCTGTGCTATAACCCATCAAATCAGCTAATTTTTTCTCAAGTCCTTTTGTTTTTACCTTATTAGGAAAAAGCAAAGCCCACTTCTGACTGCAAATGTCAAACACAAAGTAATCATTTATTTACCTTTTGTCTAATATAATTAAAATGGGAATCTTTTTATCCCTTGCATGTTGATAAGTCTTCTAAATATCTCATCACTTCAACTGGTTTTCTTATATTGCACTAAGTAGCACAATGCCCCCCTTTCTCAAGTAAGTGGTGATAAGGCGAATGAAAGGGGAGTATTAAAAAGGATAGAAGGAAGTCAGCTATGGATTACTCTGTCATCTCCTTTGGTAAGAAAATATTATGAATTTGTTTCACTTGCATAAGCAACTTTACAAAGCACTTTCACACAAATGACCTTGAGTCTCCCAACACACTGCAGAGTGAGCAGAGAAGTAGTTATTGTCCCCTTTTAAACACAAGAAAACTAAGGATCAGAGAACTCAAGGAATTTTTCCTATGTCACGATGACTCTCAAACCCAAACACATAGTCCAACTTGTATTTGGGATCCACCTGTCACTTTTTTAAAAAACTACTAGGACACCTGCCTGGCTCTAGCTTTCTTGCGAAAATAGAGATCCTAAGAAATTCCAGAAACTCTGGCTATGCCAACTCTCCTGACTGTGTCCCTCTCCTACTGCCCAAGGTCAATGCTAACACCATCCATATTTATCAAAGTGTTTCATTGTGTTCCGTTTGCCACCTCTTCATTCAGCCCTCATATGGGCAAGTCACCTGACACATCAGTTTCCACTGAAGCATTCTCAGTGAAGCTCAAGGAGATTGAGTAACTTGCCAAAGGCCAAAACTAGTCCATGATGGCTCCAGGACATGAATTTAAAATTAGTGTAATTCCAAGTCTTATTATAGGCATGATAAAGTGGGATTCAGGGATTCCTAGAAATCCCTGATGCTACAAGTGGGAAGTTACATTCTCTGTGTACATCATACTGGAGTCGAGAATTCTCAGCATGAAAGAGTCTCATGAACTTTATAATCCTACCATGCAAGATCCCCAGAGAGAAATAGTTTTGCACCTGGAGTGGCTCCTGTCACAGATGATATACTTTGGAGACAAAGACACCCAGGCAGAAGTAGTTTTGTACCTGGAGTGGTCCCTGTCGCAGGTGATGAGGGTACAGTTTCCATGAAGACCTTCAGGTTGTGGCTTTGCCTAGAATAAATCTCAGAACCTCATTGTGAACCAAATGACTGACCCCTCTCTCCCCATGCCTACCACCCTGGCTCTCAGATGATGTGTTCAGCCTGAAACCAGTTCATCACCAGCAGGTACAGCCTGGTATGTCCAGACTCTGCTTCTGCCAAGATCCTTCCAAAGTAGCTGGAGAAAATTAAACTTATAGCTATATCCTCAAACAAACAGAAAAAAAAAACATTCTAGATTACTCTATGAAAGCCCCTAATTCAGGTTAACATTGTGTTAAGCACAGATGCATGTCAAGACCTGGTACATGGCTACAACTGGATGACAATGCCAATCACTGCTTACTGTGCTCTAACTGCATGCCACACACTGTGGTAACCCCCTGAGTAATATTATCTTATTTACTCCTCATTAACCCCAGGAGATGTATATTATTATTATTCCTATTGTCAGTGAGAACATCAGAGCCTATAGTGATTAAGGAATTTGCCCACGGTTAAGTAGCAGTCCGGCCAGGATTCAACTCCTGTCTGCCTGATTAGAAGTTCTGGGTTCTTACCTGCAGTATTATCATTAAATCAACTGGGCCTAGCCAATGAAAAAAACTCAAATGCTTGAGATGGGCTGGAACAAAACACAAATATTCAAGTGCTTATTTCAAACTCCAAGTCTCCCCAATGATGCTGGGTCCTGGCAAACAGACACTGAAAACAAGCTCCTTTCCAAAGTACTTTCTGCTCTGGGCCAACTCTAAATACCATATAACCAGACTTTCTCTGTGTATTTTTGGAACTTTCTCAGGCATAACAGGAATGAAAATACTCATCCACTGTAGGGGGAAATGGAGATGGAGTGTGGAAGAGATGCTTAGCAAGCAGTGCTGGCGTCGGGGTGGGTAAAGGGAAGGGCAGCAGGGCTCTTCCTCCCTGTTTTGGGTGCAGTGAAACCCACCCCAGCTGGCCCAGCCATTTCCCTGAGCTCCTTTTCTTACTTTTTCCTCCAAAGCTTTCTTAATCCTTAATTTTCTACCTCTGTCATCTTGACGCAATGTTCCTTTTCCCTTGACCATGGCAATCAATGAACTGAAAGGAGACACAGATAAGAGGGTACCCAGAGGAGGGGGAATTGCATTCACAAGATGGGGTTGGGGTACCTCTGAACTCATTTGTAAATCTCCACTAAGAAAATAACAAGGCAGTGGCAGGAGACACAAAGCCCCTCTGGCCTGGAAATACATAGCTCTGGATTCTAATTCTGACCAGCTGGGTATAACAGCTTAAGCCTCTGTTTCTTTGACTGGAAACTGGGAGGATATGTAATTATCTTTCAAGTTCCTCCTCAGTTCTGCACCCTAGAATTTCATTATGTGAACTATGGCCTAAAACATTATCATAAAATAACTGGTCCACTCTGATGAAATTGTTCCTACGTAAGACCCAAACACCATAAAATAACTGGTCCACTCTGATGAAATTATTCCTATGTAAGACCCAAACACCATTAACTACCCTCCCCCTTGGGAATTGCTGATTTGGTGACTCGTTTAACTTGATCGCTATTAAGTCAGGCTAGATGATTTAGGCCTTTAAGGTGGATAATTTTTTTCCTCTTGAAATCCCACTTAATCAACGAATCCCATCATTGCCAAACTTCTGCTTTGAGTGGCAGGGACGCACTTCATGACGACGCTATTTTCCCATCTGGGAAGGGTTTCCAAGCAACAAGCGTGAATCATGTTTTCCATCTGAGTGTAAAATCCACCCCTTCTGGAGAACATTTTGGCTTTACGTTATTTCCACACTAATGTTGATTTTGTCAGACTTCTCAGGCAAAGAGACAGTAAAGACAAATAAGAACAAAGTTTAGGCGCTAGGCATTAAGTATTTTCCTTTCAATCCATCTTCAGGGTCAACAGCTTCTCTTCCCAGGAAGGACAAGTCCTCTTGCTTTTAGGAGCTTATCACCCATCCTGGGCAAAGTTACAATCTGTTAACAAAGAACTATTGTAATCAAAGGAATTTAACAGAAAGGTTTCTTTCGCTGCTTGCCTGGGAAGGAAAGTTTTTCTTTCCCTAACTAGTTATTCAAGCACTTATGTTTAAACCAGGGATATTTCAATGACATCAGAATACCACCGACCTAAGCCTTTGTGAAAACTAAAATTGCCACTTGAAAATATTCTGTTAATTCCATTTTCTTGCATTTCCGTTTTTTAAAAATATCTTGCAACATTCTCTTAGTGGCTATCCCGATTCAGTTAACCGAAGGAACTGTTTTTGTTCTTTAAAGAAGAAACATAGGAACAGTAATATTCTTTGACCTTCATTGAAGGTAGCTATTTAGAATTTGCTAAATTAGACAGGCTGAACATTTCAGTTCTTTTGGACACACTCATCTGATAAGTCTTTGATGCATATCTCTATCAGTTTGTGGTAAGGGCAAAAATTAAAGGCAGGTGGGGAAAGCAAGCGGAGTGCCTAAGAGGCAAATCTAGAACATGTTACAACATCGTTATTATTGGCTGGAGTCAGAGCTCTGCATCTTTCCCCTACATCAGGAGTTTGTTTGGTGACACAGAAGGAGGCCTCTTATTAGATTCATGTCGGGCTGACAGTGGGCAGAAAAGAATGGCTCAAGATGACAGGAGGGAGAGAAAGAGCATATCCTGGTGGCCAGAGAACAGTGTCAAAGGGAGGAGGTTTGTACAAACAAACTTCCTGGTTTGTTTGGACATTATAACAACTTGTGCCTTAAATATAATAAAAGCTATCATTATCAGTGTTTAAATTAACAGCCCACCTGGAAGGTCAAAATAATTGTTTTTCTGCTACTTGGGAGATATTTATAAAGTTGGATCCCAAGACTGGAAGGTAACTTTAGAAATTCCAAATATGATTAAAATCAGAGATTTATCCCCAAAAAGACAATTCCTTGTTCTGCTCTTGTATTTGTTCCCTTCCTCCTTGTCGTCTCATGGAAGTGAGCGGTTGGAGAAAAGAAAAAAAGGATGAAGGGAAAGGGAAAACGGATCAGAAAGTTTAGAGAGCCGACTTTCTCCTCCGCTCCATCATCAGTGTCGGGAGGTATCAGCAGCTAGACTGACTACCTTGATTTTTCTGTCTTCCGTACAGGAAAATTCCCCCTTATTTTACTCTTCAAATTTATTCAGATTTCCTTGTCAGCAGACTTTACCACTGACTGAAACAAAACATTATAAGAGCTCAAAAAGGCTCAGGTCATGCTCTGAGACTCAGACACATCCCTGGGGAGAAGGGCTTGCTGTCTCTGTCAACGTCAAGGTACAGGGCTTTTGCATACAGGAAAAGAATAGGGAATTTATTTCACATACCTCATGCTTGCACTGTTTGTGCACAAATTTTGATATTCACCTGGAAAAAACTAGAGCATATGTGTTGGCTCAAGAGCAATCTACTAACAAAGCCCTGCTGGCCCTCTGGAAGCAACAACCCTTGTTTGCTGAGTCACTCCCAGAAAGCCATTTCTAGGAGGTATTAGCCAACACCCCAAGTGCTGGAGGCTGCCCGGGGGCTGGAGTGTTGGGAACAGCCCAGGATATAGTTAAGGTAGACTTGGAGATGGGACACCTGGCTACGAGTTCCATAATGTTGCCAGGTGCCCTCAAATGCTCAGAAACTTGACATTGAGTCACCTCCACCATGTGCATGCCAAGCTGAGAACCACTTTTCTCTCCTGCTCAGGCTCCAAGCTTTGGACCCCACCCCCATGTGAGACTTGACTTTTGCTGCCACTCAGGGCACCAGGGAGCCACAGAAGTTGGCATGGGACAGGATGAGATACCTTTCACCTCTGTCGTCTGCAACCCTTGTGATCCAAGCTCTACTTGTTTTTCTCTTCTCCATAGCAGCTACACCATTTTACACTCCCACAAACAAGAGTTGTGCACAAAGCTTCCAATATTTTGACATCCTCACCTACACTTGTTACTTTCTGTGTACAAACTTCACTTTCACAGTGCCTCCCATCTCCTAACTCCTACCACCATAATAAGAGCTAACTTTTGTTGAATGCTTACCTCAACCCAGGGGCTTTCTATGGATTATTTTAACAATGAGGAGGTTGAGACAGGAAGGTTATCTAATACAAGCAATCTGCCTATATTAGTCTGTTTTCATGCTGTTATAAATAAATATTTCCTTTATAAATTACTGGGTAATTGACTTTAATTGACTCACAGTTCAGCATGGCTGGGCAGGCCGCAGGAAACTTAAAATCATGGTGGAACGCGAAGGGGAAGCAAGGCACCTTCTTCACAAGACAGCAGGCGGAAGTGCCAAGTGAAGCGGGGTAAGAGCCCCTTTTAAAACCATCAGATCTCGTAAGAACTCACTAACACGAGAACAGCATGGGGGAAACTGCCCCCGTGATTCAATTACTTCCACCGGGGATTGTGGGAGTTACGGGGATTGCAATTCAAGATGAGATTTGGGTGGGGACACAAAGCCCAGCAATACTACTGCCCAACATCACAAAGCTAGCAAACAGGGATTTAAAGATAGATTTTTGAACTTCTCCAACTATGCCCTTAAACTGTATCCTACCCGCTGTTGTTGAGATACTGATCACATCAGGGTTGCCCTTGATATTGATCTGAAACCTGTCTAAAAATTGGGCAGGGGTGGGGTGGGGGCTGGAGGTTCATGCCACAACCCTCAGGATGGCCCTGGCTAGAGAGTGCATCACCTGTCTTCCATCAGCACGGGATCCTGGATGGTGGTCTTAAGCCATCAGTATCAAAACCACCTGGGAATCTTGTAAAAGACCCACACTCCTGGGCCCTGTTCCACACCTGCGCAATCAGATTACTGAGGCTGAGCCAAGGATCTTCGTGTTTAGCAAGCTTTCCAAGTGATTCTTATATACATTACCATTTGAGAATCACAGATTAGAGAACCACAAAACTTCCCCCAAATCGTCTATGGAATGATACTTGTTGATGCTTTTTTTTTTTTTTTTTTGGTGGGGGTAGGAGTTTGGGGAGGAATTTCTCATGTTGATCTATGAAGCATACCTATAGTGGCAACGAATGCATTTTAACAGAATACATCATCTGTTCCCTGACAAAACAATTTTAGGAAAGAAAAACATTCCCCCGCCACAAAAAAAAAAAAAAAGATTGAAAAAGTGGAGAAAATTCAGTGAACTACAAAGCTATTTGGTTTGTTTTGGTTTTCATTAGCTTTGTTTTGTTTCATTTCGTTTTGCTTTGTGTTCCCCCCCGCCCCCCTTGAAATATTTTGATGTTGTAGCCTGCAGGGCCCACATTCCTTAAAATGTTTTTGCCCTGCAATTTCCGAAAAAATCTGGAGCCAGTGGTCCCACAGAAATAATGCCAGGGTTAGTCCCTGGGAGCTGCCCACAAGCTCCCAGCAGCCAGTGGGAAAAAGGATGGCAGCATGACCCCTTGTCAATAACCAGATATGATCAGTCTTCCGGGAAGGGGTTGTATTTTAGACATATTGTCATGGAAATGTAGTATTTCAGACCTGAAAATAAATTTAAAGATTGTGAGGTGGAGACCCCAACTGTTATTGTCAAGGACTAGAGACAGGAGGAGCCCACCAGCACTGGGAACCTGGATTGGGGTTTCTGACTTCTAGTCCAGATTCTAGAGACCCCACCAGTGTCTCCTGAGGGTCATTTATTTGTACAGCCTGTCACAGTTTCATTTTCCTTCTGCCTCCCCTTTCCATCTGTGCTATTATTAACCTTCTCTTAAAACTAATGTTTTTAGTCAAGTTTATTCAAGAAGCAAATTTATAGAAGGTCCCAATCCTCCCTATCTGAACCCCCCAGAGAGGAAGCACCAGACGAATTTAGACAAGGCAGGGGATGTCTTATTACTAAATTCTAACTAGATATGTCAGCCCCCTCAGGCTCTAAGCCTGGAGATCCTGCTTCCTCTTTGTCAAAAGGGAAGATTACTGGGAGGCCAAGACAGGTGGATCAACTGAGGTCAAGTGTTCGAGATCAGCCTGGCCAACATGGTGAAACCCCCATCTCTACTAGAAATACAAAAGTTAGCCAGGCGTGGTGGCATGTACCTGTAAACCCAGATACTCTGGAGGCTGAGGCAGGAGAATTGTTTGAACTTGGGAGGCCAAGTTTGCAGTGAGCTGAGATTGCACCACTGCACTCCAGCCTGGGTGACACAGCGAGACTCCGTCTCAAAAAAAAAAAAAGGAAGATTGGCAAATGCCAGAGAACCATTAAAACCATGAACCATGCTACTGATTAGCTGAGGCTTGCCTTGATTCATCTGAGGATTAAAAGAATTGAAAAGGGGATGTAATTTAAAATATAATTTAAAATCCACTCTGCCTGCGGTCCTCTCTAGCCTACCAGTGTGGCCCATTGTTTGGTTAAGGATGCCTGCACTTTGACAGCCACACCACACACCCCTGTGGCCTCAGGTTGTGTTCTACCTCTCCCCCTTGACTGTTTCTGTTTATGCTGTGCAGAGACACTAGATCCTGTCACACAGTGGACTGGCAGTGGTCACCCTTTCCAGATAAATGCATGAATGAAGAGGCAGTTTTCTCTTTTCTTCCCCTGGTGGTGACTCGCATGCCCTGAAACATTGAAATGTACAAAGGTGAGATGTCTTAAACCACTCTTCAGCTCAAACATCTTGTCTCCTGCTCCCTATAAACAAGATATAATATAAATCAGTCTAGCATTTAAGGCCCTTCACCACCTGATTTCCGCATGCTTTTTACAGAATCAAAGTCCTTCAGAGTTAGGATTAGATCTGGAGTCCTTTTGTTCCCAGTACTTCAGAATCAACCAGGGACACCAAACCCACCAAAGGTAAGTGCTTCTCAGCCTAGCTGCCCCTGGGAATCACTTAGCGAGCCTTGCAAACTCCCAAAGCCTACACTGCTCCCAAGACCCATCAAATCAGGATCTCTGGAGTTCAAACTGAGGCATCCCTCATTTTAAAAACATCTCAAACAATTCCACTGTGCAGCAAGAGAACCACGACTCTGGGACCACACTTCATATCTACGGAAACATGATGTTCACAGGATGGACCCAGGAGTCTGTATTTTAAATAAACACTCGGGGAATTGTCATATAAAATCAGATTTGAGAACTAGGACTAGTTCAGCTCCCATAGTCTATAGATTAAGGAACAGAAACCCCATGCTAAATCACAGAGCCTATATCAAAAACTAGTTAGTAGCAATACTAAAAGCAGAATCCATATGTCCAGATTCCCTGTCCCATGCTCCTTCCATGATGCTATTCTGCTTTCTAACCTTTCCTCACTCCAACTTTCCCATACATCTTCTGCTCCAGCCAGGCCCATCTGTCCATTGACCCGTAAATACATTGTGGCTTCTGTCATATTAGTACCACTGACTCCACCTGGAATAGTCACACCATTCCTTCCAGCCTAACTCAGTCCTAGGCTTGGCTTTCTTTAAGGTTGGTCCCATTTCCTGCATAAGCTTTCTTAGCTGCCACTCCTGCACACTCCACCTCTGCCTTCCCTTGACCCCTGTAGCACTTACAGCCACAGCTTAGCATTGAGTTATTCTGTGGCAACACAGACTAGAAACTGCCAGAGGCAAGAGACCATGGCTTATGCTCTTCTCACATCCGCCCAGTACACTCAGAATAAACACTCAGCAAATGCTCCTCCATTCCCAGACAGAAAGCCTCAAGACTCACTCAAGTATACCTTGTTGAAAATCACCTTTTAGGCCCCTTTCAGATATCTGTTGCAAAGAGCAAAAAAGAATTCCTTTCTGGGTTTCCTTTCTCCTATTTCCTCTTAAAAGAACGGCCTTGGGTTTATGACACTTGCAATTAAGTGACAGTAAACTTGATGCCCAGAGTATCTAGCATTTCAAGAGATCAGCATGACATATGCATAGATATTATGCGTGTCTTCTTTTGTGTGCTGTCTTTCAGCAAATGTCAATGGCTTCTCAGAATAATAGACAATCCTGGGCTACTGCCACAACTACACATGTACTGCCAAAAACCACTCAGTTCTAGAAATATGTAGAAAATCTCCCTAATGCCTTGGGAAATGAAGGGACCTACAAATATGGCAGCTCTCATCATTTACAGCACTTAGCTCAATTACCATCTTCAAATCAAAAAGCACTGAAGCTTCCAAACCTGGAGCTCAACTTTAAGGTTCCTCATCAAGAAAATTCTGCAGTTTCTCAATGGCTTTTATTAGAGCCATAGTAAGCTGTATGGATATTTTGTGTACAAAAAGTGACTAAGCACGACTGTAATCCCAGCACTTTGGGAGGCTGAGGCGGGTGGATCACGGGGTCAGGAGATCAAGACCATCCAGGCTAACATGGTGAAACCCCCCGTCTCTATTTTTAAAAAATACAAAAAATGAGCCAGGCGTGGTGGTGGGCACCTGTAATCCCAGCTACTCAGGAGGCTAAGCCAGGAGAATCACTTGAACCCGGGAGGCAGAGGTTGCAGTGAGCCAAGATCGCACCACTGCAATCTAGCCTGGGCAACAGAGGAAGACTGTCTCAAAAAAAAAAAAGAGAGAGAAAGAAAAAGTGATCAAGATATAAATGACCTTGTGAGTGGTTTACATGCTAGAAATCTGTAATGGTGCAGGCACTTGAAAAAATAATCTGTCATTTCTTCAAAAGGTTAAACATAGAGTCACCCTGTGATCCAGCAAGTCCATTCCTAGGTATAACCCAAGAGAAATAAAAACATATGCCTACAGAAAACAAAACTTGTACATAAATATTCATAGCAGCATTATTCATAATAGCAAAAAATGAAAACAACATAAATTTTCATCAACTGATGAATGGTTAAGTAACATGTGGTATAGCCATGCAATAGAACATTCAGCCATAGTAAGCAATGAAGTACAGACACATGCTATAATATGGATGAACTTTGAAAGCGTTATGCTAAGTGAAAGAAGCCAGTGACAAAGGGCTGCCTGTTAATATTATTCCGTTCATATGAAATAGGCAAACTCATAGAGGCAGAAAGTTCATTAGTGGTTTTCTAGGGCTGAAGGGGAGCAAGGGGTTGGGGAGAACTAGGGAGTGGCTGCTAACAGGTACAGAGTTTCTTTTTGGGGAGATGAGAATTTTCTAAAAGCAATTGTGGTAACAGTTGCACACCTGAATATGCTAGAAACCACTGAATTATATGCTTTAAATGGGTGAATTGTAAGGTATATGAGTTATATCTTAATAAAGTTGTTCCTTTTTTTTTTTTCAGATGGAGTTTTGCTCTTGTTGCCCAGGCTGGAGTGCAGTGGCACAATATTGGTTCACTGCAACCTCCGCCTC
>NW_012123487.1:592398-646689 GCF_000951035.1 Colobus angolensis palliatus
TATATATATATATATATATATAGGCAGCAGCGATAACATCAGAAAAGGACTCAAATTAGAGGAAATCTTCCCCAGAATCATTCTTTCTCTTGGTCCGATAGCCCAACCCCACCTTCTCCTTGCCTCCACCCCATCACCAATGTGAAAAAATAAAAAGACTTAAAAGATCCCTTTCCCTGTCTGCATCATTCCCACTCAGTGAACTGCCATTTCAGCTGCTGCAGCGACATTCCAGAACTTCTGGAGGCTTGGAAAAACTAACCAGGAGAAGCAATGTGCATTTAATTAAAGCAATGGGTGGAAGGCAAAGGGAAGAAGGCTTACCTGCCGGGTACACCTCACACATCTTCACAGGCTCAGGAAAATTCCATTCTGAAGGGCACTGAAGCTATTACTATCTGGAGCAGCCAGCCAGTGAGAAATTATGCTCTGGGTTTTAGCTCAGCCAGCTTTCATTACTGTTGAGAAATATCACCATATAATTCAACTTAGCTCAAGTCTTACCTCCTCTCTGAAGACGTTCTGGCCATCCCAATCTACAGTGATTACTCCCACCACTGTATTCCTGTAGGATTCATGTGATAACATGAAATCACCCAGGACTGAGGCCAGCACATTAGCAGCTGCTCAAAAACCATCTCCCAGCCATCCTATAGCACTTATTATTGGCACTGGCTCCTAGCAAACTCCACCCTGTGTTATCATTTATCTTTTTATATATCCATGCTCCATCTCCCCAGTCCATCTGTAAGTCTGGGGAGAATGGGGATCCTATGGTATGCTTTCCCTTTTCCCAGCACCATGAGCTCCTCTGGAATAAGGTGATCAATAAACATTTGTTTAGGATTATAACACCCATCCCCCATTTTTTGCAGGATAATGACTGCAAATATGTGGGAGAAAGTAGTACCATAATATTTACACAATTGAAATGCACATTTTGCCCCTGAGACTTCCAATGAAAGTTGCATGAATCAATGGGAGGATTGTTTCTTAAAACAGTGGAAGGAAGAAAGTTGTACTTAATTAATGACAAACTGTACTCAAAGTGTACTTATAGCTAATCTAGTTGACCCACTCCTCCCCAAACCTGCATCCAGTTGCTATTACGAATTCAGGGCTGAATCTAAGGAGACAAGGTAAGAAGCATTATAGAAGTTTAGCCAAAGATAGGTTATTGAGTCTGAAAGGAATTAGTTTGCATTCTAGTCCAACTTTGTTCTTTTTGGACACATAGAACAACGCTGAGCCTCAGTTTTCTTGCTTGGCTCTTCTAAGATAATAAAATACACATTTTACCATCATTGTGAAGTAAAGGCCCAATGCTCTGGCTGAGTGCAGTGGCTCATGCCTGTATTACTCCCTGGATTACTCCCAGCACTTTGGGAGGCTGAGGCAGACGGATCACTTGAGTCCAGAGTTCAAGACCAGCTTGGACAATGTGGCAAAACCCTGCCTCCACTGAAAATACAAAAATTAGCCAGGCACAGTGGCAAAAATCTCGTGCTCCCAGCTACTTGGGAGGCTGAGGTGGGAAGATCATTTGAGTCTGGGAGGTCAAGCCTGCAATGAGTGGGGATCTGGCCACTGTACTTCAACCTGGGCAACAGAACGAGACCCTGTCTCAAAAAAAAAAAAAAAAAAGGCACAATGCTCAGTAAATAGCAATTATAATTACTGCAGTGCCTTAATCATGAATTTTTGGAGGTCCCAGAGCTCCCCATACCCCTAAATCCTTTATTCTACTAGCTGAGTTATCTTAGACAAGTTATAGCTTCCTTACTTGTTAAATGGAAATCATACTTTCTATAGTTTGGTATCTGTGACAAAGACCACAAGCTACCCATTGTACCTTCCATTCCTCTTCTTCCTATCAGCTAGGCTACATTTACCAGTCAACCTTGAAGTCCTGGGTGTCTCTGAGACTCAGTTCTAGTCAATGAAATGAATACAGAAATGATCACATGTAACTTCTAAGCCAGAATTTTAAAATCTCCCACACTCACTTCTCCATGCTCTTTTCACTCCCTCCCTCTGGATGTTGACATCGAAGATACACTTGGAAGCCGTATGTTATAGAAGTCTTCCATCGGCCTGGGTCCCTGAATCTCTATGTGGAGCAGAGGCCCCACCTCTGTCACTCACCCCATCCTTGATATCATTGTCCTGAAACCAAACTAAGCTATGTTGTAAAGGAAAATTATTGTGTTAAGCTGCTGAAATTTAGGGGTTTATTTGTTATAGCAGTTTAATGCTAATCCTAATATTTGTCCATAAAAACTTTTGATATTTTGGTAAAAAATAAATAGATATATATATGATATGGAACTATTATGACTCAGGAGTTTATATATTTATAAATATACATAAATTTGAGCTATCATCGTAGCTCAATATCTTCCTGAGTCCTGAGTCAAAATAACTCAATAATGGTTTATTCCCTTCTATTCATAGGTCTGCTACCCACCTGAAAATACACCAATAAAATAATGTGGAAATTTTTGCTTTGGAGCAAGAGTTCCCTAGGAATATATAAATGTACAAATTAGAGGTAACTCTTGTAAGTTTATTATCAGGCAACATTTTTTGGAGAGTTGTGACCATTTACATTCTCAAATCTCTCTGTGATCTGGGATATGATGCTTGAAACTTGACTTGAAGCTGAGAGAGGTAGAGGTTCTAAGACAAAGATTCCCACTTCACTCTCTGTGCAGCAGACCCTTTCAAGTTTTTCAGAGCAGGTCAAGCTTGTCTGTAACTTATCAGGCATTCTATAATCATGTATAATGCATCTTTTTTATTGTGGCTAATTTGGAACTGTTTGTTTTCTAAGCTTCTTTTACAATGGAAATTTTTTTTCACTCTAGCACCTTTTTATCAAGGTCTGGGTATAGTTCTTTAAAACCTAATCCTGACTAAAGTCAGCCAGCAATGCTCCATTACACAGCCAAGCTCATCCTACCCACAGGCAGAGCTTCTGTGGATGTGGTACCAGGTAGTGGAGTGTGGTAGGCACAGAGAGAAATTGGGACAGTGGGGCCGGAGACTGGGAGGATGGGATTAACAGAGGCAGGGAAAGAGAAGCCAGGAGCAAGGCCAATGTTGTGAACACAGACTATGACTTTGCAAGTCACTTATTTTAGGCAGAAACAATGAAAGCCATCTGCAAGAAATAATACTATTAGTCATTGTTATTTAATGGGGAAATAATTGCAGATAGACTAGACTAACATTTGTGGGAGGTGAGGATTAGGGTCAAGAGTTCATTATGGACACGACCAAGAAGTGCTGTCCTGCCATGTCTCCTACTCTGGGCACTCCAGGGCTGCCCATCACTTGTGACAGGCAGTGGTCAGAAAAGTGAGTGGCCACATTGAGTGGCCCTAGCCACAGAGTGGTCTCTAGGCATTTGGGTACACCAGGCAGCCCAACAACTGGGGGGTCACTTCAGACTGATATTCTTTAAATCCAGTATATATTTAGTGGGGTAGAGAAGGCTTTGGAAAGGAGTGTTTCATTTTTGAAGTTCCATTTGGAGGTGCCGCCTACTTCTCTGGTTAAGTGTAATAACCTGAATTAATTGGCAGGCTGTTTCAAAATTTTCCAGTGACATCTTAACACTTCTGAGCAATTGATTGGGCTCCTGAGTGATTTTCCCTGTTGAGGGAGTCCCACAGTGTAAACGGACAAACCAGACACACCCCCAGATTTTAACCCATCCCTCCTCTTCCCCACCTGGAAAGAGGATCTCCTTTCAGGACTAAGAACCTTTAATATCTATTAATGACTTACACTTCAACGCAACCAAGTGTGGGATCACATCCTACGTTTCTAATGACTCACCTTGGGAAAGGAGGAATGATAAGGCAAAGAGAAATAAAATCTGCATGACTGGGGGAGAAATATTTCCAACAGAAATGTCTATTAAATTAATATACAATCTCATGAGAATGCTGGTGCAATTCAATATTGAGCTGAGGAAGTGACAAGAAAGTGTTTTACTGATGAGACAACCTGTCTCTGGGAGCTTTCTCCAGGGTGCCTGCTGTTTTGATTCTACTTCTACTCTTCAGCCTTCTGACTGGACAGCTATTTCTCAGATATTGTATATGAACATATGTGTGTGATTATATATATAACATATATATATGTGTGTGTGTGCATACATGTGTGTGCCTGGGCATGTGTGCATGTTTGAACTGCAGTTTGCAAAACTACAAGGTATTTTAGTATTTCATTTTCCTGGATTGTACAAACCATAAATTCATATGACAGTGCTTCCAATTCAAGGCTAAATCATATTGAGGAAACAAAAACATTATACATTTTTTTTCAGGTGTTTACATCTGATCAGAAGTACTGAAATGGTACAAAATCATTGCAGGGAAAAACATTTTTGTGACAGAATGCAAAGACCCAGGAGGTAGAGAAAAACAACTTTAATTTAGAAAACCCACAATGTCTAGACCTCTTCTGTAATATATAATACTTTGAGTCATTCTGTGTAGTTCGTTAGTATTGCAAAACTAAATGGATATTTCTTCCTGAGACTAAAAATATACATATAATTAATAAAATTTAATTCTTTACCCTTCCTCTCTCTCAAAAAAATAAATTACCTGACCTTCAAAACACGTCTGTGTCTAACTTTGTTAAGGGTTGCCTTTGTGTTTTCTTTTAGCAGGAGACTGATGGTTTAGTCCAAGCTGTCACTCAAACTCTGTGGGTTAAAAGGTCTCCATTTATTTATCTTGGTGCTCATATTAACTAGTTAAATGGTCGAATAGCAGTCAATGACTGGGAAAAACAGATATTTGAGAAGCAAAACATCTGGTACTTGGAAAATTACGGAAGTTCTTTGGTGGAATTTATTATTAACTAATTATTGACTAAGCATAAGAAGTTGTATATTTTCCTACCTTTGAAAATAATAAATCATGTGAAGTGACACACATCATTTACAAATAGTTGGTAAAAATTGTTCTGCAGACCTATCAAAAAAAGAGGCTTCAGGGAGCTTTTATTTTCTGACTACTGACATCCTGGAGATGTGAAGCTGACACGTTACCTGCCCTTCCCCCAAAACACACACAGACAGACAAGGCAAGAGAAAAGCCGAAATGTAGAACTGGGCTTAGTGACATTAAGTTGTGGTGACTCTATGGAGAAGGGAGGAGCTGTCTACGCTTTAATGAGGCCAGAATTCACTCTTTAAAAGCAAATTCACCAGCTGCCCACTCAGCATGGGTCACCTTCCTGGCTTCCTCACATCTGTCAGTAATACTGCCAGTCTCCGAAGCAAGAAATCCATCATCATTGGCCACTCTTGGCCTCCAACCCTACATGCAATCTATGACCAAGCCCTGTCATCTCCACTCAGAGCCTCTCCATTTACCTTTCCTCGACCACAGGGAAGAGTTGTTTTAAGTATAAACAAACACAGGGGAATGCCGTTGTCAGGATATCCTGCCAGTGTCACCACCCTGGTCCCAGCCTTCCATTCTGCCAGTGAGGACAGGCCACTGAGACCAGGATTTGTTCTGGGGATGAATGGAAGGCACGCAACCCCACTGACACCTTGATTTCAGACCTCACACCTCCAGAACTGTGAGAGAATAAATTTCTGTTGTTTTAAGCCACCTATTTTGTAGTAATCTGTCACAGCAGCCACAAGAAACTAATACAAGGGCAGAGAGAATTATCTGGATCATTCACAGTTTGCCTAAAATAGGTAACTGAGACACAATTAGCTTGAAGATCTAAGTCATCTCCATATTTACCTTGTTCTCTCCTTTACTTTGGATATGTACAAGGATATGTAATAGCCTCTGAGCTATTAATACTAATGATGGTCATTATTTTCATAATTTTGTCTATCATTTATTAGGTGCCAAGCTCTGGTGGCTAACAGCAATTATCTCGGTCTGTTTCCTACATCAGGCAGATCTCATTATCAACCCCATCCTTTGAAGACCTTAGCCCATAACAAAAAAAGTAACCTGGAAATAAATTCATTTATTCCTCTAGATATTTTCATAGCTCTTTCTGCTAAAAGCATCTAACCTACACAAATTCTAGTTTTCTGTTCATCTATTTCTCACACCATGGCAACGGGGGGCTCCACAGGTCTCTCGAACTGCATTTTTCTGTAGACTTTCTGTTCTTGCTTTTGGTCTTCACTGAGGAAACACACGGGCTTCTCCTCCAAGGATAGTCTAGCCCCTGGATCACATGCTGTTCCTGTAACAGAGTCCCCAGCTCACCACTAATCAATCACTTTCTTTCCTGGGACCTCTCTCCAAAAAATGATCAGAGGAGATGTCTGATGAAGAATGCCCATAGCATCCTTGTGTGCTCCCTGTACATTCCTGCAAATGGCACTGTTGTGACAGGAAATGACAAACAGGTGCCCCTCGACCCTTGGTGCCCCCAAGGTGACGGATCACGAGGTCAGCACGTGGCCTCCACATTTGAGCAGAGCCAAAGCCCAAGCTTTTCAATTGGTGGTGTCTTAAGTTACAGCTGCAATTGATTAGAGATGGATTCTCTTCAAATAAAGCTTTTCTTTTGTTGTTGTTTTTGTTGTTCTTAGCCTGAAGTCATGCAGAGGGGAAAAATGGAAACTTATTCAAGTGCCGGGTAGGGAAACAAAGTATCTTTTGTGATTAAATAACAGTAAGAGATTGCATTTTTAGCTCAGAAGAATGAGGTATCCAGGAAACTTCCAGAAGGAAACTGGAGTATAAACCTGTGCTCTATCACAAACATTTGCTGTGATCTTTAATGCCAGACTTCAAAACCAAGTTTCTCTCTTATTTTTCCCTCCAAAATTTTACTAAAACAACAAGATTTAATTGCACTGTGCTTTTTTCTCCTCTTCAGTTTTTCCTTGGGTGAGGAAGACACTTTGGTGAGAAACAAAACAAGCCTGTAATGTACCAGGCCTGGTTTATGACAAACCTACTAGACTGGTACAACAAACGAGTCTGCCAGCTTCCAAGAAGTTATCTTAGGAGACCAAACACTTAACACTTATTCCACCAATGCCAGGACTTTATTCAAAATTTCTTGGCATTTCTCTTTGGAGAATTCCTTCAACGTCTGTTTCTGAACCAACCACATGAAAAGCTAGAGCAGTGCATCATACTCAACCTCAGATTTAGGGCCAAAAATGGCATTGTTGCATTGGCAGTTCTTTGTACTCAACAGACCAGTGCTTCTCTGCAGAGGTCAGGGGAGGGTGATTTTGCCCCCACCAGAGGACATTAGTCAGTGTCTGGAGACAAATTTGATTGTCACAACTAGGAAGTGGGGTGCTACTGGCATCTGGCAGTAGAGGCCAAGGATCCTGCTGTGCACAGAACAGTCCTCCACAGTGAAGAATTATCCAGCCAAAAATGTCAATAGTACCACGATTGAGAAACCCCACACCAAACTCAGCTGCAGTTGACTTCAGGACAGTGAAATCCTCCCTCCGAAGATTGATTTGTTATTAGGAAGAATTTCTTGAGTCTTTTGATGGGATTTCATCAGTTAACAACATATTGAACACAAGCAACATCATTAGGAAAAAAAAATTTGGTTTCCCCAAAGGAAAATTTTGAAGAGGAACAACTCATTTGATCTCTCTGCTCACTCAGTTGGTTACCAAGAAAGTTGCATGTGCTCAGGAATGCGTTCCTGAGATGCTCCAGTTACACTGTCTCCCAGGCTACAGGTTCTTAGCTTTCTTTTTGAAGCTGCTAAATCTCTTCTCAAAATGCAATTGTGGTTATGTGAAGCTCAATGTTAAAAACAAAAAAAAGTATAGAGTTTATCTACTTGCAGAAAGGGTAGACAGGAAGGGCTGGAATCTTCCTTGTTCATGGCCACCCATAACCGTCACTGCCCCTCCCCATTGTACCCTGTTTCTAGCACTCTGTGAGTGTTACTTTGAAGACCACTGTCCAGCAACTGAGCTGTGAAGGCGCAGAACTGTGTGGATCAGGAGACTTCATGTGGTGGTGTGCCGATCCACTTCATGACACCACGTTCTGACCCTTGGGCCTTAAAATATATTCCCTTGGAAATGTTTCTGTCAAGTCAATTTATCTACTAGATTCTGAGGAGCAACAGCATTGGCTGTCTTTCCTTGAGGACTTCTATTCTAACTAATTAGAAAATCACTTATGTGAATAATGCATAAGTATAATTTATAAAGCAATAGAAGTAACCACAAAGCAGGTGATTTTTCAAAATCTATCATTTTAGCATGCCTTAGGCACTTTTCTGCCCTCCTGACACCTACCTTCAGTGTGCTGAAAATAATGCTATGCTTATAAAGCAAAAATTAGAAATGTTGATTCTAATTTGCCATTTGGACTCTAGGAAATAGGATGGCTTAAGGCCAAGATTGCATTCTACACTCCTAACTACGTGGGATGCTCATCTTTTTTTCAAATAGTCAAAAGCAGCATCAGCTGAAATAATGTACCTAAATTGTAAAACGTGTTTGGATTAAAATTCCGTAACATTGATAAGGAAATGTGTCAGTCCATTTAGGCTGCTATAACAAACTACCTTAGATTTGGTAATTTATAAACATGAAAAATTTATTCTTTTTGTAGTTCTAAAGGCTGGGAAGCCCAAGATCAAGGCACCAGTATCATCTCATCTTAGAAAAATGAGACATTCAGGGAACTTTCTAGCAGAAGCTGAAATAAAAACCTGCGCTCTATCACAAACATTTGCTATGATCTTTAATGCCAGACTTCAAAACCAAGTTTCTCCCCTATTTGGTGTCTGGTAAAAGCCTGTTTCTCATAGAAGGCATATTCTCACTTTGTGCTCACATGGTGGAAGGGGTAAACAAAGTCCCTGGAGCCTCCTTTATAAGGGCACTTAGCCCATTCATGAGGGTTCTGCACTCATGACCTAATCACCTTCTACAGCCCCTATCTCTTAATACTATTGCACTGGAGTAAGTGTCAACATATGAATTTTGGGGGGACACAAACCTATAGACCATAACAAAAGAAGAAAAAGAGAAAATTATCCCCAAATGCACCAGAGACCATTCAAACTGGGCATCATCTAGGTGGGAATCTCTTAACATACTATTTTCTACTTGAGATGAAAGGTCCTAACTCTGCCTGCGATCATCAGCCTTCGAGATGGCTTCTGATGCTCTGCCCTTCTAATATTCACACTCTTGTGTAGTCCCTCCCACACTGCTCCAGGGCTGGGTCTATGTGACCAACAGCATATGGCAAAAGTAGTGATATGAAACTTCTGAGTTTCCATATTGTAAACTGACCTATGGAAAAGCCCACATGCTGAGGGGCTAAGGGGAGGCTCCCAGCCAACAGCCAGGAGCCTGCAAAAACTGAGACCTGCCAACAACCATGGGAATGAACTAGAAGGGGATCCTCCCTCAGTTGAGACTTCTGATGAGACTACAGGCCCAGCCAACAATATGGCAGCTCACAAGACACGCTGAGTCAAAACATACCAACAACTGGATTCATGGCCCTCAGACACTGTGTGAAATAATAATAGATGTTTGCTATTTTAAATGGATAAGTTGTTGTGTAACAATAAATAATTAATATTCTGCCTCAACCATACCCTCAGGCCTAAGAGAGATAGATTATGAAGGAAGAGTTTTATGAGATATGTAAAAGTAGGATCAAACTAAGGGAAAGATGATCAGAATTGGGTAGAGAAGGCAGTGGGAAATAGCCACTGTGATAACTCTGTAACTACGAGGACCAGCTTATTTTTATTATCTTCTATTTCCATGAAGTAATCAACACACAAACAAAAAGAGCCTGTGAACTTTCACTGGGACAACAACCAGGACTGAACAGAAAAAAATGGACTTCTACTCTGTAGCCAAGGTTCTAGGGGTAGAAGAATCCCAAGAGAAGGAAGAAGACAGGCTCTGGGACCTTCCACATGGAAGAAGAGGAGAAAACATGGAAGCACTTTGAGCCTGAAGTAGGGGCTGAGAGCTTAACTCCTTGAGGCATTCATTGAACAAACATTAACTGAGCGTCTAGTGTATTTAGCCAGTGTGCTAGACACTGTGAGAACTGCAGAGCAGCATGTTATTCAGATGGAGGTGTGCATCAGATGCCACGAGAGACTAGTGAAGAGACAATTACATCATAATCAAAAAGGCTTTCAAGGCTGGGTGCAGTGGCTCGCACCTGTAATCCTAGTACTTTGGGAGGCTGAGGCGGGTGGATTTCCTGAGCTCAGGAGTTCGAGACCAGCCTGAGCAACATGGTGAAACCCTGTCTCTACTAAAATACAAAAGAAATTAGCTGGGCGTGGTGGTGTGTGCCTGTAGTCCCAGCTACAGGCGCTGAGGAGGCTGAGGCAGGAGAATTGTTCGAACCCAGGAGGCAGAGGTTGCAGTAAGCAGAGATTGTGCCATCGCACCCCAGCCTGGGCAACAGCAGTAAGCAGAGATTGTGCCATCGCACCCCAGCCTGGGCAACAGAGCAAGACTCCGTCTCTAAAAAAAAAAAAAAAGCAAACAAAAAAGGAAAGGCTTTCAGGAGTAATGGAGAGTTGAAGTGAGTTTTGATGAACTAGTGAGCCAGAAGGAAAACTAGAAGAAAAATATTCCTGGAAAATGCAACAAGCACAATGACACAGAGTAAAAACATCATGACAAGCTAGGAGAATTGCAGATAGTGCAGGATAGTTGGAGGGAAGAACACATTCAGATATTCAGGAGGCTAGTGGAAAATGAGGATATAAAGAGGTCACTAGGGCAAAATCACAAAGGTATTTATGAATAGAAGTATTGAGTTTCAACTTGGAAATTAAAATCCATGATTAACCATTGAAAAGCTTTAAGCATGCATGTATTCACTCATTCAACGAACATTAATGGAGCATCCCCCCGAGCAAGACCTTATACTGGCATAGCACTAGGGATACCTCAGTGGACAAGATAGATGTGGTCCCTGCCCTTGTGGCACTTACAGTTCAAAAGAAAACATACGTAATTGAATTCATATTTTAGCAGATATGATCCCTTTAGTAGTTTTGGAGAGAATGGGTAGGCATGGGAGGGGGAAGGAAGAATGAAGGGTTTTGCCGACGCATTTCCAAAACCACCCTCATTTTCTATCCTGGCCTCTGGCCTCACCTGTCTTCACATTAAAAAAAGCACTCTAAAAATTCCATTTCTAGGATATCAATTTTATATGTGCCAAGCAAGGATCTTTCAAATCTATCCTGTTTAAGCTCCTTTCTCTTTTCTCCATGGCAAGAAAGACTCAGCAAACGTCAGAATTGAAAGAGACCCTGGGGACTCTGATCCAAGCATGTACAAATATGGAAACCGAGGCCCAGAAAGGGCAAGGAGCACCTGCAAGCTCCCAAGGTCGGTTGCAGCAGAGCCGGTGGGAATGCGACTCTCCCGTCACCGCACCTCACTAATGCCATCATCCTTGGACTGCTATGCTTCAGCAGGCGGCAAGAGCAGCACGCAAAAGAAGCCCGGAGCATGGCAGAGATTTGAGCCTCACTGAAACGCGATGGCTTCATTCGGCAATCATCCAAGGTCCCAGTGAAGGCTGCTTTCCTCCACTCAATTAGACAGAGGACTGGGGGAAGATCAGGCTAGGAAATTCTCTGGGGTCTCATCTGTTCATTGAAGTCATTGTCAGATTTTCCACAGTATGACAGATGATCAAAGATTTCTTCTCCTTTTCTTTATTTCCCCCTTATTTCAAGGCAACATTAGGCCAAATTACAAGTAAGAAATAGTACAATCTATTTTAAAACGGAAATAAAACAGTCAAAGGGGAACGGAAGGGCCTAATCACTTAGATATTTTCAAAGTTTGATGCCAAGGAGCATCCATTTTTCAAGGGGGAAGAGAATTTCATTTTGGATGATTCTGTGGAATTGTGTGAGGTCCATATTGGCCCAGTCTGCCTCAGCCATGTACCAATCCCCTGCTGTTTCAATATGCGCAAGGTCTCAGGTCCTTTGGGCACTGGACGCATCAGTGATCAGCAAATTAACAGCCTGTGTCTATATTGACATTCATGTTCTCAATTTAGTGGTTAATTTATTTAATGAACCGCTTCTGTCCTCATTAAAAGGGTAGGATGTCAAAAATATATTGGACTAGGCAATATGATAAATAGATAGGGAGGGGTCCTCATTCTCAGGGTGAATCGCTTGCATTTCATGCATTTCATTCATTCCATGAACATTTACTTCTGAGTGCCTATGATGTGAGTGCCTGGTCCCAGGGTAGGTCTGGGACCTCCAGCTGAAAAGTGCTCCCTCCATCCAAAAATAGCTAAGTTCAATGGATAATATTAACCAGTTTATAATCACCCAACAATGAGGTGAGTGCCCTGAAACTCTCTGAGCTGAAAGAAGATTGCTGAATAAAGTAACCATCGGACTGAAGATAGAAGTGTTAGCCTAAGCACAAATCTATAAATTTGCTGATTGTTGATATGTAGTACTCCCAAATAATAGGGGTCAAAAAAAAAAAGCTCATCCAACAAGAATAAAACCAAGAATTGCCCATTCCAAATAAAATGGAAAGCAAAAGTTATATCCAAAACAAACAGAACCCAAACCAACAATTATCTCTAGGTGAGATTTTCCAATCACTAAAATCATGATGAAATGTCTTTTCTTCCTCCTTTGTGCAGGCAAAGCATCAGCTTCTGAGGGCATTTGGTTGATTTCTGCCTTTCACTACAGCTATTTGTAGATATGTCTATCTCCCCTACTCCATGGTAAGTTCATGAGGACTCTGAGTCCCCGGTGCCTAAACCACTGCCGGGTCATGTTGATTTCTCAATTCATGTTAGACGCATTGCAGTGAAATTCCAAAATGAGGGGTATGTTTTTGTCATAGATAGCCCATCCCTCTCTCCTTGCTCAAGAC
This sequence comes from Colobus angolensis palliatus, assembly GCF_000951035.1. Classification (NCBI taxonomy): domain Eukaryota; kingdom Metazoa; phylum Chordata; class Mammalia; order Primates; family Cercopithecidae; genus Colobus; species Colobus angolensis. Next base: position 605,312 of record NW_012123487.1, read on the forward strand.
CATCAATGTATAGAGAAGTGGTTAAAAGCACAGATCCTGGAGTTCAACTGTCGGTGTCTAGATCCTGGCTAGCACTTCCTGGTTATGTGACCTTGGGATAAGTTATTAATACATACTGTGTGCCAGTTTTCTCATATACAAAATGAGGATAGAAACATTACTGCCTTGCAGGCTGGGCGCAGTGGATCACGCCTGTAATCCCAGCACTTTGGGAGGCCAAGGCAGGTGGATCACGAGGTCAGGCAATCGAGACTATCCTGGCTAACACAGTGAAATCCCGTCTCTACTAAAAAAATACAAAAAAGAAATTAGCCAGGTGTGGTGGCTGGCACCTACAGTCCCAGCTCCTCAGGAGGCTGAGGCAGGAGAATGGCGTGAACCCGGGAGGCAGAGCTTGCAGTGAGCCGAGATCGTGCCACTGCACTCTAGTTTGGGCAACAGAGTGAGACTCCGTCTAAAAAAAAAGAAAGAAAGAAAAAAAGAAATATTACTGCCTCACATTGTTGTGAGTTCCGAATGTTTTAATATATGGGAAAGAATGTGGGTGGGTGGGGGGGGAACAAAGTAGGGAAATCCTGCAAAATTTGTCCTCCCCAGGGCCAAAAATATTTCACTGGAAAACTGCTTCCTCTTATAAGTGGGTTTGCTATTTCCAGAAAGTTGCCCATTTTGGGGTCTGAGTCACATTGTAGCTGAGTCTCAGTCCCACACTTTAGAAATTTTCCCTTGATTCTTCTTTTTATTAAAGAGAAGCTCTAACAAAGACTAAGCATGTGTTATGTAGCTCGGTGGTTCATACCTTTAAAAAATGAGAATTAAATGAAAACTGACAGCCTCAATAATATTTCAAGTCTCTCATTAATCTACTCTATACCCCTTTAAGTATGTGTTACATGGAAGAGACTGTGAGCCCCATGGAAGTAGAAACCTTATTTTTAAAATCTTTGATGTCGTGTCACTTAATACAGCATCAGATGTATAGTAACTGCTCAATAAATATTCCATGAATAAATAGCTCATTTTATTTTGGGTCATATTTTTTATGTATTTCCTTGATATAAATAAAGCTACAAATTACACTGATACATATGTGTGTGTGTGTGTGTGTGTGTGTGTATTAGTCCAGTGCTGATAAAGACATACCCAAGACAGGGAAGAAAAAGAGGTTTAATTGGATTTATAGTTCTGCATGGCTGGGGAAGCCTCAGAATCATGGCAGGGGGCAAAAGGCACTTCTTACGTGGTGGTGGCAAGAGGAAATTAGGAAAATGCAAAAACAGAAACCCCTGATAAAACCATCAGATCTCATGAGACTTATTCACTACCACGAGAACAGTATGGGGGAGCTGCTCCCATGATTCAAATGATCTCCCACCGGGTCCCTCCCACAACATGTGTGAATAATGGGAGTACAATTCAAGAAGAAATATGGGTGGGGACACACACACAAACCATATCATTCTGTCCCTGGCTCCTCCAAATCTTGTGTCCTCAAATTTCAAAACCAATCACGCCTTCCCAACAGTCCCCCAAAGTCTTAACTCATTTCAGCATTAACCTAAAAGTCCACAGTCCAAAGTCTTATCTTAGACAAGGCAAGTCCCTTCTGCCTTTGAGCCTGTAAAATCAAAAGCAAGCCAGTTACTTCCTAGATACAATGGGGGTACAGGTATTGGGTAAATACAGCCATCCCAAATGGGAGAAATCCGCCAAAACAAAGTGGTTACAGGGTGCATGCAAGTCCAAAATCCAGTGGGACAGTCACATTTTAAAGCTCCCAAATGATCTCCTTTGACTCCAGGTCTCACATCCAGGTCACGCTGAGCTAGACAGGAGTCTAGGTCCAAATCTACCTGTAACAGGAAGCAACTTTCCAGGAACATATTTGCCCCTGGGTAGGACAAAGAGCTACAGGTTTTATTTTCTAGTTTATGCAATGATTTCAAAACACCAAATCATAAATTGTGTACCTAATGTTTATAATGGTTATTTCTAGTTCAAATGACACTGGTAATTCCAAATAAAATGCGTCAAGGAGGAAATGCCCCTAAATACAGCAACGTAGTCACAGGAAAGAGATCAAGCAACACAGTTTCATCAGACTTATCCCCACTGGGCTTTAGAACCAAAGTGCTCCTGGCTTCTTTGTAGCTTCACTGGGAAATGTAGAAAATTCCCTTCTCATTCTCTCCTATAGCCCTCATTGGTGGTAAAAAGCAAATCACATGAGATGATTTATCTTCATGCAAGTAACAAAAACTAATTCAAATATTATTCCTTTTACTTCCATTTTCTGTCTTCTTTGTGGTGTTACCTTTGGTAACCCAGATGCTAAACAAGACTCTTTATAATAAAGTAAAAAACGATTGTATGCAGATTAGGTCCACTAGGATTCCAAATCCTGTTAACTTATATGAGGGGAAAATTTTGAAATAATTCTGAGTGGCAAAATACCATATGTAGTATAACCAGTGATAAACACAAGATCTTAATAAAGAGCTACAATTTACGATCTTTTCCTTCAATATTTTAGGAATAAGAGAATAATTTTAGCAAGAAGCTAAAGAGAAAAGTTTAAATTCAGGACATTTTAGATAACCAGAAAGGCTAACTGTGTCTAGATTACAAAAGAGAGAACTCCCTTACTTGAAAAATGCAATTAAGAAAAAGGGATGTTAATGAGAATAGTTCTAGGAGAATTAGAAAGTGGAAAATAAAGTATTTTTGCTAGTTTAACATTAAGACCATGTTTTAGCTTCATTATGCTAAAGAACACATGAAAAATATATGATTTGTTTGTATTTTCTGTAAGGCCAATTTTCTTCAGTTTGTATCACATTTTTTTTAAGTAAGCACATCATATTTTTGTCCAATGTTTAGCTTAGGGACTCACACTAATGTCTTCAGTGGAACTATAGGCTAGGCTGCTCAGAACATACACAACTCTACTGCCACCTGATGCCAATATACTAAAATTGCAGGGCCAGATCTTTAAAGCAAAAATTCCTCTAAGGAGACTTTAAATTTGCATAACAAAAACTGCCTTGTAATTTCACAAAAAATACACTTTGACATTAATGCAAATGAGAAAATGTAATGATTTTTAAAAGCTAATTAAAAGCCTAAAGAAGTCAAAATTTTTCAGTCTTGATAAAATTAGCAATATAAAATTTTTACATGACTTCACCTCATTGTTATATTATTATACTGTAAAATTTGGTGTTCTCTTTCTCCTTTTGCAAAAATACTTTCAGAGATTTGAACAATTTCTTAAATGGTGGCTTACACAATTGCATTGGTCAGGTTACTGGTACAGCTACTCTAAGAAAGAAACCCAAAATCATAATGGCGCATACAAGATAGATTTTTTTTTCTTCATTTAAAAAAACAAAGGGCCAGGCATGGTGGCTCACACTAGAACCCCAATACTTTGGGAGACCGAGGCAGGTGGATCATTTGAGCACAGGAGTTGGAGACCAGCTCCCGTCTTTACAATAAATACAATTATTAGCTGGGCATGGTGGCACGCGCCTGCAGTCCCAGCTACTTGGGAGGCTGAGGTGGGAGGATTGCTTGAGCCCAGGAGGTTGAGGCAGCAGTGAGCCATGATCATGCCCCATTGCACTCCAACCTGGGTGGCAGAGCAAGACTCTGTCTTCTCAGAAATAAAATTAAGTAAATTAAATAAAACTTTTTAAAAAGTAAATAATAAAAAAGGTATGAGTATTTGATAATATTAAATAATAACTTTATTTTCTTAAATGGGATAATGGCATGCAGTTATGTTTTGTTTTGTTTTAAGTCCTTAAATTTTACAGAAGACTGAGTGGAGTGGAGGTGATTAGGTAAGACTGCCGAGGGCTGCTAGGGTTTCTTCACAATTATCAAAGATATCTTATTGATCATTCTCCTCGTACAAGGAGCACTCCTGCTTCCACCAGCACATGCTGTATACCATACTGCAAAAAGAAAAAATACGAGAAAGGAAAAACACATTCTTTGCCTATACAGACTTGATCTAGAAGTTGTACACATCACTTCTACTCACTTCGTACTGCCCAAGATTTTAGCCCCATGCTCACATCCAGAGAAATGTGATGGACACATCTTGCAAATGAAGTCTTTAAGACGGTGACCATATATCCAAGTAAAAATTATGTTAGTGTGTAATTCTATTACAAAGATTAAGGGAAAGCTGGTGGCCTCAGTAATATTTTGATTCTTTCCTTTAATCTACTCTAGATGCTTTTAAATAGGCATTGCTTTGAAGGAAGACTAGTAAACTGTTCCAGAGCAGAGAAGGCTAAAGGGATATGAAAACAGAATGCAACACACACTCTAAATGACATTATTAGAACAACTGGCAAAATCTGAGTAAGGTTTACAGATCAACTGATTATATTGCGTTAATATTAATTTTATAACTTTGATTGTACTGTGGTTGTGTAAGAGAATGTTCTTATTTTTAGGAAACACATCCTGAGGAATTCACAAGTAAAGAACCATCTGCCTGTAACTTTTTCTTAATTTGTCAAAAAATATAGAGAGAGAAAGCAAGAGAGAAAAAACAAAAGCGGTAAAATGTTAACATTGGGAGACTCTGGATTAAAGGCATCTGAAAAAACTTTGTACTATTCTTGCAACTTTGCTCTTCAGTCTGAAAGTATGTCAAAATAAAAAGTTAAAAACAGTACTACCTTAATTCTGACTCAAATTAACTCATTAGATCTTTTTTAAGGTGGTTCATTTACAGTTTAGCCATTATGTAACACCTTGATTGAACTCAAATTTCAGAAAATTGAGTAGATTTAGTTGCCATATTTGGTCTAACTTACCCTCCCACCCACCATCTTACAATGAAGAGGGTTATAATAGAGAAATGATTTGCAGCATTACAAATGGTGAGAGGAAGGCCACACAGGCACAGCAAAAGTAGGCAGGAATCCAGAGGAGGCAACGAGGAGAATTCCTGGACCAGAAGCAGGTATAGACACTCTGACCCAGCTTCTCCTTCTGCCAGATTTGGGGGGAAAGCAGAATTCTTGTCCATTTATGCTCAGGCTAACATTACCATGACAGTAGCAATCTGCGCACTTCCGTCTCGGGGATGCATAGGAACCTCAGGTCCTCCCAGTTCTTAAACCAAATTTGGTATCAGCCAAGGCTTTATCCTTGTCAGAGCAGACAAAGCTGTTCTGATGCCCAGATGTCCCTATATGATACCTCCACCTCCAGTCTGCAGTATTGCAGAAAGTCAGTCCTCCCACACAATCTTCAAAGAGGAAGAACCCTAAAACACCATCTGTTCCATAAAGCTTCTTTCTGATGGAGAGATGCTCCTTGCTCTGACGTATCAGAAGCAGACTGTCTACAGACTCTTCCCCTTCCCCTAATGGTGATATCTACCTTTAGCGTGGGACAGAAATACACATCTAACTCTAGGGTCCTAACAGTCAGCAACAACTGCTGATTGGTTATACTTCAATTTTGTTTTAAGTACCAAGCTCCTCCTTCGATGCTTAGATTGTGACATATTTTTCCAAGCGCCCACCTTCACCCCAGTGGTTGAACAGCTCTTAGTAGCACTTCCCAAAGGGGACATTGCAAGCACAGAGCCCAGGTCCAGGGGTGAGTGGAGACTCTACTACCATTCAGCTGGTTATGTCATGCTGACTTGAAAGCAGGGAGCAAACGTCCTCCCCAAGAGCTCCCTAGGCTTTGCAGCAAGGAGCTTCTCTTTTTCTGAAGTTACTCAAAAACAAAACCCTAGGGAGAAACCCTGTTGGGGAAGCAGAGGGGGGCCCGTCTCCCTCTTTATGCCTTGCTGTACTCAAAAGAAACAGGAACTTATTCAATGTTTTTAATATGTACATCTGGTAATCATGTCCTAGACTTGCCAGATAATATTCACATCTTCTCCCTTTGGATTTGAAAAACACATACAGATGCTTCTCAACTTACATCCCAATAAGCCCATCATAAGTTGAAAATATCATAAGTCAAAAATGCATGTAATACACTTAACCTAATGAACATTATAGCTTAGCTTAGCCCACCTTAAATGTGCTCAGAATGCTTACATTAGCCCACAGTTAGGCAAAATCATCCAACACAAAACCTATTTTATGATAAGGTGTTGAATACCTCATGAAATTTATTGAATACAATACTGAAAGTGAAAAACAGAATGGCTGCATGAGTACTGGGAATGCTTCACAGGGGTGAGTAAAACGCTATCTCCTCCCCATGTCTCCTAAAAGTGCTGGATAACTAGATAGGTTCAAACGATATTCAGCATCATCACAGACCTGTAATCTATAAAATGCCAAATCATCTTGGGAGAACAAAGGAAATGTTGCATGCTCTAACCCTGAAGGTAGATTATTCCTACTTGTTTTAAATCCTATTGCTCTATTCTAATTAGATTCATGAGTCCTATAATGCCTTCTAACAGCTACACAGAAGCAATGACCTAGATTCTACTCAACCTTTCTCAAGCCAGGGACTCAGAAGCCAACACTCGAAGGCTGGCCCGTTTTAACTGAACAGACTATTTCAAGTGGCTCTGATCAGAAGCTACAGTACATCTGAGGCTGTGGCTATTTTCTTGCCACTAAATTTGCCTGTGTACCTGTCAAATGTTCCTTTTCTCTGCATGACCACTGATCTGATGAGGGAAAAATAAACTGCCTTAGCAAAAAGTATGTGTTTCATTTCCTGACCTTGGCAGCTCTAAGCTCGGCAAGACTCTTGGAGGCACCATTGAGCAAATCTTTTCCCTCTACCAGTGCAAAGGAGAAGGAAAGTTGCAGGACACTTGTAAATAAACAGCTTCTGAAATCAATGTAGTCAGAGAATTACTTTTGCTCCTAATTTATTTTTCCTCCTTCACAGAAAGCTGCCAGTAACCCTGGCCTGACTCTAACACCTCTCAGGACTGATTCTTCCTCTGCCTTCATTGAAAGGCTGAATACCATATATCCCTGGAACTCATTGGTGAAGGAGGGCTTGGAAATGCCACATCCACACTCTTGAGCTCAAGTCCATTGAGATGGGCATATTCTAAATCACAGGAAGAAGTGCTCCTTCATGAGGTTGTGGTGTGTCTAACCTTCAGCTAACTGGTTTTTACAGGCTTTGAGGAGACTAACATACTGGGTATGGAATCACCAGTCTACAAAGTCAGTCCACAGAGGGCTTATTTTGCCCTGTTTCTCTTATTTGCACACAGTTTGCACCTTGACCAAGGAACACAGCAGCATGCCTAGAAGCCTCAATGGTACTAGAGAGGCTGAGGACTCAGTCCTTGCTGGAATCATTTAATATTTACTCAGCATTTATCTATATAGCATAGTGACTAATCCCAAGGGCCTTGGTTTGAATGCCAACTCTGCCACTTATTAGTTATGTGACCTTGAACAAGGTAATTCACTTCTTTGTGCATCAATTTTTCTCATTCATAAAAGGAAATTACTTCATAGAGATGTAAGAATTCAACGAACTCAAATGCACAGAAGTCTTAGAATAGAGCCTGCCACATAGAAGACTCTCAATAAATGTTAGCTTTGCTGTTATAAGCTCCTCTTAATAGCTATCAGCTGTTTTCATTAATTTTGGCCATGTCTACCGGGACCTGAAAAAACCGAAGTGAAAGGTTCACTCATGTTGGCTACTACCTTAGGCCATCCCAAATGGAGCAAGGACGTAAGTCAATTAAGAACTGGAAAAAGGGGTGATTCTAAATGCCAACTCAGAGCCTCTGACACTGATCAGATTTACAATGTTATTGTTACCGCCCACGCATTCGTCGTTATTTTCTTTATGTTGATACCGATCATAATTGGAGGATTTGGTAACTGGCTAGTCCCTCTGATAATTGGTGCACCCAATATGACATTTTCTCAGATAAATAATATGAGCTTCTGACTTCTCCCCACCATTTTCCTACTCCTACTTGCATCCTCAATAGTAGAAGCCGGTGCTGGGACCGGCTGAACAGTTTATCCTCCTTTAGCAGGGAACACAATACATGCAGGAGCCTCTGTGGATCTAACCATCTTCTCACTCCACTTGGCAGGTGTTTCTTCTATTTTAGGGGCCATTAACTTTATTACTACGATTATTAACATGAAACCCCCAGCCTTATCCCGATATCAAACACCCCTTTTTGTCTGATCGGTCCTCATTACGGCAGTCCTTCTACTCCTTTCTCTTCCTGTCCAGGGTTATGTCCCACCCCCAACTCTCCAGTAGACTTTCAGGCGATGGCAGCTGGTATAATACCCATCACCACCGTTCCATCTTTTGCTTTTACCCCTGTCTCCTAGGTCATTTCTTCCATTCTTTTTCTTCTAAATTCTTACCTTTTTAGCATTCTTTCTTTAACACCTATAGAGGCGGTACGGCTTTGGGCTTCATGAGTGGTACTGCTTAGCATCACTGGACTGGGATTGCTGACCCTAAACAGTACATGAAAAGTTCGTATAGATTCGTGCTGTTCACAGCTCCAATGTCTGTCTGGCTCTCCTCACTGCCACATAGACTCTGTAGGATTCATGCAGAACATGCCAAGGGGGAAATTCTTCAGATGCGATGGGTTGATATTTTGAAAAAATATTTACAAGGGAAACTTAAAGTAGCTTCTGAGTTTTTTTTTTTTTTTTTTAATAAATCCCTATTATCTCAGCCCTTCTTTTCCTGTTTCTTGGAGCAATGCAAGAGCAGTAAGCCAGAACTGGCAAGACTGGCTTTCGGTAACACTTCTAACATTGATTTAGCATGTGACCTTGGACAAGTACCTTTCAGGATTCTCATCTATTTAAAATACAGATTAAAATGTCTGAGCTTATCTCGTTGGGTGTTATGAGGGTCCAGTGAGATGATATATATGAAAGTGTTTTAAAAACTGTACAATTTTTTACAAATATAAAATGATAAAATGATATCATTATTTATGACATACTTGATGATGAGTCCTGGAAAGAGCAGAGATTGTATCTGAGAAGTAGTGAAAGGCTGGAATTTTAGTTCCAAATCTGCCACAAATTGACCTGATAACTTTGGGCAAATAACTTTCTTTCAGGTCCTTGGTTTTCTCATCTGGAAAATCGGTGGATTGGACTAGCTGAGCTCTAGGTTCCCTCCCAGAAGAATAGCCTATGAATCCAAGCCAAAGAAAAAGGAGAAAACTAATTAAGTTCAAATGATGTGTTTTTAAAAAGATTACATTTTAAAACAATAAGAAGGAAGATGCAGAAAGGCAGATATGGCTTATGATCATGACATTCTCTCCACAAATCCATATATGTCCTCATACCCTGATTTGCCATTAACAAGAAGTAGTTTTTGCAATGCATTATCTCAAGAAGGAAATTTTAAGATAAATGATTTATGGGCAAATAATCCTCATTGCAAATGGACTAATCACAGAAGTCTGCCTGCAGTCTGTTGCCCGCCTGTGCGTATGTTCATGCATGTACCCATGTACCCACACACACACAATTCATTGATACAGAGGCTGACTCTAGTAAAGGTTACTTTGATGTGCGGGAAGCAACACCTCTACAGATGCTCATTTCTTATTCAAGAGAGTAAGATGAACTGCCAAAAGTCAATGGCTATTTGGTGACCAAGAAGATAGCTCACCTGACCTGATTATGGCTTGTGTCCTGTGTTGATACCTTCTTGACTCTGACACTATAATCAGTCATAAGTCTCAATATCTTATCCACTGATGCTCTTCCAAACTGAAATGTTTTTCTAGCAGTTTTGCTTTTCTTAGGAAATGCCTAAGATTACTCTTCACCATGTCTCTCAGCATCCACATCTTTCTTGTGCCACGTTTGTTGGTTGAGGTTGAAAGCTGTTAACTTTTACACGTATAAATGCATTCTTTGTCTCCTATATATCAGTCATTTGCTCACAGTTCTATGTTTGAATTTCTTCTTAATTGAACTGTAGACATAAATTAAACCTTCAGTTTGTTATTTTAATAGTAATTGTAACAATTAACCCATAACTGTTTTTATCGCTAACATAATTATTAAATAATAACTGGTGTGTTCATTAACATAATAAGTCTCATTAATTGCATGCCATCTCACAGTGAGATTAACCTATGAAGATCAGGCAGAAAACAGAATGTAAGCAGAATCAGAGACTCTCCTCAGAGCTGTCTGGGAAATTTTTGAAGTTAGGCTTCAGAAGGTGGAGGCGGAGTGTTGAGAGGGCAGGGGGTGCTACAGTGTCAAAAGAGTAACAATATCAAACAAAGCAGTAAGTGTACAAAGAAGGGTTATTGTGTAATTTTGAAAGATGAGTGTCTTAGGGAAATAATACTAACAAAGAATTTTAGGGATGATTACAAAATAAAAGCTTTGGTCTTCAGAACGAGAGGAAATTCTCTCCCTCTCAGCTACATATGTCCTGGGATCCACATAAGATTTGTTTACTGATAACGCCCTGGTGCTGTGTCTTAATGTCTTCAGCTGCTGTAACAAAATGCCTTAGACTGGGTAATTTACAAACAATAGAAATTTACTGCTCACAGTTCTGGAGTATGGGAAATCCAAAGTCAAGATAGCAGCAGATTCAGTGTCTGTGGGGGCTGCACTCTGCTTCCAAGATGGAGCTTCCTTGCTGCATCCTCGCTTGGTGGAAGAAGTGGGCTCCCTCAAGCCTCTTGTACAAGTGCAGGCATCCTGTTCACAAGGGCTCCATCTTTCTGATCTAATCACCTCCTAAAGGCTCCACCTTTTAGTTCTATCACATTGGAGATTAAGTTCCAGCACATGAATTTGCAGGGGGACACCAACATTCAGAGCATAGCATGCTGATACTATATGTCCTGAGGTTAAATCAGCAACCACTTACCTTTTTGTGTTTTTATTCTTGACTGTTTTCCTTCCCATCTTCATTTCTATTCATTGTTAACTTACCTGCCTACTCACCCTGCCACGATTCCCATTTGCCTACAAAATTTCTCTATCTCAGCCCACCATCTTTCTTTTGGACTTCTGCGCTTCATTTTCCTGCCTTTTGGTGGTCATGCTTACATCAATAACACATACATTAATGTGTTGGTTTGTCCATTTGATGATAGGATTGGACTTGCCATTTGCCCATTGCCCCCTTATTTTCACCCTGCAACTGAGTTGCAATATTTAAGGTTCTTGAGACTCTCTTTTTTTGTCTGTGTGACAGGATTTCACTCTGTTGCCTAGGCTGGAATGCAGTAGCCCAACCTTGGCTCACTACAACCTCCACCTCCTGGGCTTAAGTGATCCTCCTGCCTCAGCCTCCCGAATACCTGGGACAACAGGTGTACACCACCATGCCCAGCTAATTTTTGTATTTTTTGTAGAGACAGGGTTTCACCATGTTGCCCAGGATGGTCTTGAACTCCTAGGCTCAAGTGACCCACATGTCTCAGCCTCCTAAAGTTCTGGGATTACAAGCAAGAGCTACTGTGCCCGGCCCCTGACTCTCTTAAGGGGGTACATATCTGTGTTCTCTGAAAGATGGTAGGCTTGGAGTTAAATATGATGGGACCTGAATCTTTCTACGACCAATTCTGCTCAAAAGATGTCAGCGATTCCTCAGGGCATACAGAATAAGTTCCAAATTCCTCAGCCTGTCCTTCAGAGCTCTCTACAGGTCATTGTTAAACAGTCTTATATCCACCTATACCACCCATCTAGGGTAGTCACTTGTTCTCCTGAAAGGTCGGACAGTGGATTAAATTGACATTGCACTATTTTAATTATTGTGTGTGTGTGTGTTTCTAGAAGTTCTATTTTATCCTTTTCCAAATCTGTTGGTCGTTTTGAATGGTCTCCTGTTTTTTACTCACACTTTTGACTTACTCTCATTTCTCTAAATTTATAAAATATGGCTATTTTATATTCTGTATCCAATAGTTCCTTTGTCTCAACGCTTTGTAAGACCACTTCTGCTGTCTGTTATCTGTTGCGACTCTCATTCATGGTACCTTAGTTCCTCATGTGTTTTGTTATTTGTATGTATACCTACGTGTGAGTTCACGCCTATTGGAACTTTATATGTGGGAATTATATAAGCCACATGTTGGGTGGTTTATTCCTCCAGAGAGGATAGGTATTTGCTACTGCCAGGCACCTAGGGGCACCATCAACTTGAAACTACTTTAAACTAAATTCTTGGATCACACCTTATACTTTGTGTGAATCCAAGCCCCAAATCTGCACAAGGGCTAGTTTTTGTTATGAATTCTCAGGGGAGAATTTTTTCCTTATTCTGAACCAAAGGCCAAGATGCCAAGTTTCTTTCTTATCTCCCCTTGTATGCCTTTGTTTTCTAGGTCAGCCTTTCAGTAAGGATGTTGTCTTGGTGTTACTGTGGGGGAGTAACAATCCAACTCTCTGCTGTGCATTAGCCCAAGGCATTGTCTCCTGTTTCCCCAAGTGATCACCAGGGATCAGAAGATTCCCTTAAACCAACTGCCAGCTTTGGTGCACTCTCAGCCACCTGGGCTTGTGTTTCTACCTTGTTTGATGCCTCCAAAAATTACCCTTAATTTTTTTCCAGTTCAGCCATGCATTTAAAGAGTAGTTTACTTCTATTTCATGAGGCTGTTTTTTAGCAGGATTTCAAGATGTCAAATTCACATTATTGCAAAAACCTGAAGACCTGCAATTTATAATCTTTTTCAGCACTGTTTCTTGCCCTTAGAACCTTGACATAACTATAGTAATCTTGCTGCTGAGATGAACAACAGCAAAAGATTCTAGCACTGTGCTTCCATAACACCCAAAACCAAGGAACTCTAATTCTCATTTCAGTGCTCTAGACCAGAGATCACTAACTTTTTCCATAAAGTGGCAGATAGTAAATATCTTTGGCTTTTAGGCCATATGGTCTCTGTCACAGTGACTTAACTCCACCACGATAGTGCAAAAGCAGCCATAAACAAAACAGAAACACATGAGCATAGGTGTGTTTCAATAAAACTTTATTTTTGAATGCTGGAATTTGGATTTCACATATTCTTTACATGTCATGAAACACTATTCTTTAAATTTTTTAAACCATTTAAAAATATAAAAGAAAACATTTTTAGCTCACAAGTCATACAAAAGGAGGCAGCAGGCTGGAATTTGGCATGTCGTTCATAGTTTACAGACCCCTGCTCCAGACTGTTCTCAACTGAGGGTACAAATTAGGACCATTTATGCTGCTTTTATAAAACGGAAATGCTCAGGCCCCGGTTAAGACCTACTAAGTGAAAATTGCTACTGATAGAGCCCAAGGTTGTATGTATATGTTTCTTGGTTTCCATAAATAAATATGATGAGCACCCTTAATTCAGACAGGTGCTCAAGATTCTGCTCTTTCTTGGCCTTCTCAGTGATTTTCACATGATAGTCTACTGTTCACAGTCACCCCATTTTTTTAATTCCAAAGTAGGCCACATAATTGCCTAGCCAAAGGAGCCTACCACAATGCCAATATGTAAATATTTTTGTATGTAAATAAAAGTGACTGATTCCAATGGCTTTTGATATGTTTCTTACGAAAAATGCCTAAAGCTTGCATACACACACACACTTAATGTCTGATAAAGAAGTCATCACAAGGCAAAAAGGAACTCAGTCAGCAAAAGTTTTGTAATTTGGAAACAAAACCAATGTATACCTATATCTCACCCCATATACCAAAATAAATACACTAAAGAGTAAAAGGTAAAAGAATTAAGCCATCGAAAGAAACTAAAAGGTAACTGAATTGAATATCTGTCAAACCTCTAGAGTAAAGAGAAATTCATAAGTTTAAGAGATTAGAAAAAGCCACAAAGAAAGCTACATGGATTTAACTGCATAAACAGTGTAAACCTCTGAACATAATAAGGTAAAATAACTAAAATAAAGAGGTTAATTGAGAAATAAATTTGCACGGGGAAGGAAGTACAACTCATTGACAAAACATGGGGGGAAAGAATCTGAATAATAATCAAAGAAATGAGAGTGAATTCCAAATACCGTTTGTGGTCTATCAAGTTAGCAAACGGTTTTCAGATAGAAAAAAAGGACCCATGCTGGCTAGGGAGTAGTGAAACAAACTTTCATATTGTATATTTGCAGTCTGGAAAGGGAGAAAAAATAGATTTAGATAAGGATTTCAAACCTAACTCTAGCTCTGTAACCTGTCCGAAAAAACCGGAAGCAACCTATAAAAGAGAGGATTGGTTATGGGAACTACAATACAGTCATTTAAGAACAGATTATGAGGTCCTTAAATATTATGTTTACAAATACCATAAAATAACATGGGCAAAGGTTACAATATATTAGGTGAAAGGAGTAGGATATAAAATTATATAAATACTGTGGTTACAATTAAATAAAACCCAAATAAATCTTTTCGTAAGGGGGAAAAGGTGAAAAGAAATACACAAAGACATTAACTATGTGTGGGTAGTGCATGCTGGCAAGTTTTTTTTTTTTTTCAGATTCTGTTCAATAAGACCACATTATAGTTACAATTTTTAAAATACCCTTTTAAAAAAAATAAATTGTTGTTTGAGAATCAGAGTGTGACAGACTAGCCTGCGGGAAATGGTAACGTTTCAAAGCCATATTCTGAAATCTTACTATAAAAACCCTGATTAAAGTGAATAGTTCATGCGGCAAAATCCCAGAGTACAAAGCTGAGAAATAAGTATTAACTCTGCCCCGCACTTTCTTTACATTTGTTACATCATTAGGACTATAAAGTAAATAGCTACTGTTCTCACTGATAACTAAGTAAAGCCTAATTGTGTGGTTTTAGTCTCAATTAAAATTGCTGAAAATGTGGAAGTGTCTCTAACAGTCTCACAGATAAATAACACTTTAAATGCACAGCCTTTAAAGTGCTTAAGATTGGGACTGGGAACTATTTAAGATTTCCTTAGCTTCCTGGAAATCTCTGCACATAGATCTTCGGTTTTAGGTATTTTCATGACACTAAAATTTACCCTTCTGCTTTGTCTGACCTTCACATAATTTCCCTATTTGTTAAAGGACATTTGAATTTCAAGACAACATACAATTCTTTAAATGACAATAGCATGCAATTTCAGCAACCAACCCACAGCTGCCACAAGCCTTTTGTCTTCAATCAAGTTTGGAAGAATCTTCTCGAGTTCACAGTGCTTTCTAGGAGAAACTGGCAAATCATAAACAAGTTCTCCCTCAAGGAATGCTCCATGGACCCTCATTCCCACCCCTACTCTTTCGTGCTTTCAGTACTTTCGAACCTGTCTGCTAGAATACGGGAGAATCATCTGCCTACAAGTGAAGGCAGCATTTTTCACAGGAACGTGCACGGTCTGGTTTCCTTGCTCCTGCCGCCAATGCCAGAGCGAAGCCTCCTCCTTGTAAGTAATGTCTGCCTTTGAGGGGATTGCTTTTCTCCAGGTGGTCAAGATGGAAACTGCCTTCCCACGCAGACTGATAAACACTGTGTTACAAATCTCATGTGGAGTCACAGTCGACTCTTCCTGGAGACCCTGTTTTAGGGCTTCGCAAAGTGAAGGACCGTCCATTACAGCCAAGCATTTATGCCTTCAAAATGCTCATTTCTTCTTATGAGACAATAAAACACTTCCTGCAGCAACAGCAGGTGAGCACAGAAAGCATCTTAAATATCTGACCTGAAGTGCTAAAGATGCTTAATAATCTTTAAAGTTACCAACAATATTGTTTCCTCCTGTTACCAGGATGTTGTAAAATGTCCTAATTAGTCTTTATGATAATGCCAACACCTCCACAGCACATAAAAAGGACTTTTAATTTTTTAAAAGGACAACTCTGGTTGGTTTGATTTTTATCTCTAATTAGCCTATAATGTCTATATCCCTCTGGCACTCCAGACAGGCAAACATTAATTTAACAAGAAACTCATACACCATGGGAGACCAGAGAATCGGGTGTGGAAACGAAGGTTCCAGTATTCTGGACACAGAATTGGCTCCATTCTCTTTTACCTCCTGGAAGGTGCTAAACAAGCTTGTCTGCTGCTCAAAGGGGAACCCTCTAAGGAAGCAGTTTCCCAAGGACATTCTAAGGACCTCAGCCAAGTCTCTGCTGTGGCAGGGCCAGGATTTGGCAAATTCCAGAGACTCAACCCAGGAAAAGCTCCACAGGAGACTCAGAAGGAGCAAGAAAATGGACCACGCTGAGAAACTGAGGATAGGAGAAAAGAGGAGAGGTTAATCCCTGGTTCTGTACCAAGGGTTCTGTGGTCCTAGACGGGTCACTCATCCTCCCTGGGCTTGCTTCCTCAGCAATAAAACAAAAAGGATTACCTAAAAATAATATACAAAGTCCTTTCCAGCTTTCACACACCAAGATTTCCTAGTAAGTGCAGCTCTGCCAAGAGCACAGCTGATGAGCCCAGGTTCTCCGGCAGTGGTAACACAGAGACAGGCTCAGGCCACTGGGAACTAGTAACCCTCCTGCAACATACAACACTAAACACTGTCACAACCCAACTCCACACTGCCCAGAACATTCTAGAGTAGCCCAGAACAGAAGGTCATGTGAAGGTCGGGCAAACTACAGGTTTCAGGATTGATTCTCCCCAGCGTCTGCCTAAAGAAATATATTCTGGATTTCAGGAGATTCCACTGAGTGATCCTAATTATGTTGCTCCTGAAGAGGGAAGCTATAATAGTAGACCCTCCTGAGTCAAAGAAGCATCATCTTTGCAATCAAGGAGAGAAAAGACTTCTGTGTATTAAAAATTGCTTTTTCAAGTCACTCCTCCAGATATAGCTGAGGGTTGATATGTGTTTGGGAGGCCTTAAGGTTTTTTGTTGAAATGGAGCCATAGCAGGAGGTCGCCACATATTGACCCCAGATGATTCCAGTTGTTGACTAATGAGGCTCAACTGGCTGTCCCACTTCCACCCCACCCCCTTTCAAGCCCCATTCGCCTCAATGAGCTGCTGGCAAAGAAAGCAGGAGCTGAATTGAATAACATTGCTGTTGAGAGATATTTTTCTTCCAAAACCAAGAAAACCATGACAGTCTTTTATTTATATATCCAATGCTTCAATTTAAAGCAATAAGTGCAGTGGCGCTGCCATTTCCCTAGCCACCCTCTCTTATAATGGCACCATTGCCAAGCATCATCCTCAGCTCATCAGTAAGTCCAAGGAGGGCAGGAACAAGCCCAGGGAAGTTGCTGTCTTACAGGCTGGCTACTCTAAACGAAATGTGCTCAAGCTTGATGTTCTGCCGTTGAGAGGGTGGACTCCTGGTCAGTCTCTCTAAGTATCTGTTAAATCAATCATGCTGTTAAACACATTAACACCACACACATACATATTTTTAACTCCAGTACTGTGAAGTCTGAAACAAAACACAAATAAGGTAAGGAAACTTCAAGCCAATTTCTTACACAAACCGCAATAAGGCCTCCACTCAAATGTTCATCTGTTCTACTCCATTGCTATTTCTCCCAACATTCTCTTAGCCTCAATCCTAATTAATTACAAGGTAGGAGGAAGATAGAAAAAGGCATTACAGCAGTGGTCAAGGCTAAAATATTGGCTTGTACAACTTTGAATAACACTCAAGCTTAACCTTTTCCTGCTGAACGTTACTATTTTTTTTTTCCTTTTCAGGCCATCTGGTACCCATCAATTCTAACTCTAAATTCACTTTCTTATGTTCTGTACAGGGTGGGATCTAATCACTACTTTAAAATAGAAGTTAGGATATGTTGATTTGACTTCCTCTCAGCCACAAAGCTTGGAGAGAAACAATATTTCTCATACAGAAATGCTGACGTCTTAAAGCGGTAGGATCATTATAGTCTTCTGTGAAAACAAATCAGATTATGTGCTACTTGTGGGGTTATGTGAGAATCCTTAAATTATGAAAGACCAATTTGCATAACCATCATCCACTAACCTTTAAGTCACCTTGGAGGAGGATTGCAAAGAATGATATGCTCACTTTCCGTCCTGGCTCGGTGGTGTAGCATGGTATCCTGGGTAGACTGGGGCTTTGGAGAATCACAGATCTGGATTTATTTCCCACTTCCACCATTTACTAGGTGCTGTTAGTCATGTCTCTGAACCTCAATTTCTCTACTCATAAAATGGGAGTAATAATAACTTGTAGGATTTTTGTGAGGGGTAAAAAGATGTAATTAAATAGATATAGATATATAAAATAGCACAAAATAGAAGAAAATCAATAAATGATACTATTATTATTATCAAAGGCCAAATAAAAAGAAAGTAAAAGCATACTCATCTAAGAACGTAATGATATTTAGGATGCATCCAAGAGCTGCCATAAGGAAACCTCACATTAAACTGATCTATTTGCTCACCTTTCCGGAACACAGAGCTGCCTCTCACATCTACCCAATACAGATCTCATAGAGAAAGAAAGAAATCAACTTATCCACAAATTACTGTATCATCCTTAGGAAATGGGTAAAATGTGCAGCCCCCATCAGCATGACTGTCTAAAGATCTGCAAGTCAAATATTCACAGACATAGCCCTGCTGGTCATTACTAGTAGGACTTAAATTTGTCCAGCTTCTTCTTTAGTAACACCCTGTTACAACTCCTCTGCCTCTTCCACTCCTTCTTGTATGGTATATCCATCCGACTGGCCCAGCCTTGGCCATGGGTCCCGGACTGATGCTCAGATTGGTTCTGATCCTCTCCATAGCACTCCCCACTCCACAGTCTGTAACCCTGCCAGAGGACTTTATGTCAGTCAACAACTGGTTAGGAATAGGACTCTGTCTTATAACACAAGCAGGCTCATCTAAAATTTTCAATAGGACCCTGCTGAGCAACTGCTAGTTTATCTGCAGCTATCCTTGCAGTATTAAAATCTGAGAGTCTCCTGAAACTTATAGGGGCACTGAATCCTTCGGGGACCCCAAGAATCTGCTCTATGAATGGCCACCTCCTCTGACAGCCCATGACTGGATCAGACTGTCCCGTCTGTCTTCTTGTGATGTTTCAACAACACAGCCTGATAACAGCATGTGACAACACTAGCTCACCAACAATAGTTTTGGAAGATTTATCTTACAAAAAGAAACAAAACAGGGCTAAGTGGGAAAACAGCCCTGCCTAGAAAGACATACGCAAGGTTGAGGGATGGAGTGGCTGGGCTTGGAAATGAGAAGAGATGCTTCAAACTTCCATTCATATCATCTCCAATGAGGCAGATCTAGCAAAAAGCAGACAGAAATCAAGGCAGTGGACAAGGAGTATAGGTGAAGAGGTGACCCTTCTTGAGTAGAAGCAGACTACCTATGCTGCAGAGGTATCACAGACCCAAATTAAGGGGCAGGAACACCTACAAAAGCTGGGTGTTGCCCCACCCCTCTGACGCCTGCCTCACTTACCAACTCTAGAACTGCAGCAGCTGCATCAGACAGATGGGTGCTTTCCCTATTGGATGCTATTGCATTCAGGATTCTTCTACCAAACTGCTTCACAGGAGCATAACAAGAATCCTCCACCTGAACAATAGTAACCAATACAGTTGACGATTTTTATGGAGCAAACTTTTATAGAAAGCACATTTAAGTGTGTATAAAATGAGTAAATAATATCTATTTCCAATGGTAGCTTTTTAATTTAGCCTTATTCTTGGGATTTGTTTAGAATTCTTTCCAAATTATCCAGAATTATAATTACTTCAGAGTCAAAACCTCCTTGAGATTGCTTTGGACTTTAAGCCAACTTAGAATCAAAAACCTATATTGCTTTTCCCAACTGCCAGCTGTGGTTGTTTCAGTCTAGGAAATTGTGATTTTCCTCTTTTACAGCCTAATTCTGAAATAGCTTATCACAACTTTCAGCCAGAGTTCTACTTTCCTTCTATATATTTTACATAGAAAGGAAACAAAAAAACTTATGCCAGAATTCTCTACAAAGCTTCGTGGGGATTTTTCTGTCTAAAGGGTGTTTTCCAGTTTATGTGATTTTTTTTTTTTTTTTTTTTAAGGAATGGAAGACCACTTTTCCATGTCATCTTGCTTTTGTCATTGCCCCATCATCATGCATTTTGGTTTTTTTTTTTTTTCTGTCTGGGCTCTTATTTAAAGCATTTTGTATAAAATAGTACTCTCAGCAAGGGTTAGCAATTTTCAACTATTTAAGTTGCACAGTAAGAAGTCTGTTCTGAAAGATACATACTGGATACATTGAGTTGCTCACCCAACCAATTTCTCCCCCTTTTTCCATCCTTTCAGAACTCAAATTTGTTCAAGTGTCTACATGACTCAGAGAAAGACAACTTCACTAAAAGCTCCAGGGGGTAGATCCTGATTTGTTCTTATACAAGCATGGTAATCATATTCTCCTTTGCCAAATGTTGGTCTATAAATGGGCATATGTCCCAAAATTCTGACCAATGAGACATGAAAGGAAAACTACTTGGAGCTTCAAGGAAAAGCTTCTCACTTCTAAAAAGGAAACACTGGAAGAGGTGTGCCCTCTTCTTCTTCGGGAGAACTTCTACATCCCATTTTCATACCTAGAACTACTACAGCCATCTAACTAATAGTATGAGGATAAAATCAACATACAGAAGAGAACAGGGCCACAAAAGAGAAGTGAAGCCCAGGCCCTTATGAACTGAACCTGTAGCCCATACCCAATCTCTAGGATCTTCTTACATGAGATAATACATTTTTCTATGGTTAGTCCAGATTTAAGGGAGATTTTTCCATTACTTGCAGCCAAAAACACCCTAATAGCTACAAGACCCTATAGCAAATAGAAAAGTTTAGCAAAGGCTTTAGAATACAGATTTAACTTGGTTGCATATCTCTCTCCTTGTCCTAACACACAGTCTGATTGCTGTCAGAAGTGTCTGTAATGTGATGAGAAGATGTATGGGTAGAAGTGCTTAGTTTGCACTAAACTCTTAACGTTGCAATTATATTAAATGTTTGATGGCTTTAGCGAACTATTCTGTGAAACTGCTATGTTGTAGAATTGGAATGAATCTTTTTTTTAAGGCAAAATTGGCAGAGTTTGAAGTCCCAGTGGCTGAAAAAGTCCTAAGAGATAAACCTGGAAGCAACAGTAATGATTTCCAAGGGAAGTAGACCATGGAACAGAAGTATCTCTCGTTCAAGACTAGAAGGTTAGTGATGAATAACTACATAAAATCATAAAATGTGGAGAGAAAAAGAATGTTATTTTGTAAGGATATAGGACTCATGGAAAAATACTCAGTGGAACCAGAAATTGGGTTCAGTGACAGCCATGTTTCCTAGGGCTTTATATATTCCTGTTTGTGACTCACATCTGGCCCTTTTTCAGGGCCTGAATTTTTCATTAGGATTTTAAAATTAGGACTAGGACCTGAATTTTACTAGAATTTTATCTGAATCCTCTTAAGCTCTGGCACCACTTTCATGTGTGCTTCTAATAATAATAATTAACATTTATGTAGAATTTATGCTTTTCAAAATACTTTCACTTTTATAGTCTCTCTTGATCATCCCCATATCCCTATGAGATAAAATTGTTACCCTCATTTAATCAATGAGTAAACTGGGGGAAGATAAATTAAATAACTTGCCCAAGACCATACAGCTAGCAAATGGAAGAGCTGAGTACCAATGTCTTCCAACTTCAAGTTTCCACTTCACTCTGGCCCTTCCTGCTTCCCTATTCCTGTAGGCTGTAACAAATTTGAAGTCATGCTACTGATCAGCAGCAGTTGATTTGAAAATAAGAAATCTTTGTATTCAAATGTAAACATGAATATCTGAAAATTGCTAATGTGGGCCAAATGTAGCGTTCAAAATGATTGCCAGCCTCTTTTGTGCACACAAGCTCCCTAAAACTATTTGTTCTCATATAACATTTAGCTTAAGATGTAATACACAATGCACATATAGTATTTCCCATGTACAATGTTTCCCAGCTTCTAATTCACTTTAGGCCATCAAAAGAGAACATAAAATAACTCCAGAGCTCTAGACTTTTGCAATTACATTGTGGAGAGGGAAAGGAAAGAGTGGGAAGAGTTTTTACAACTGAGAAAATCCAGATTTCTTATTAGTCATGGTCTAAAAATGACAACCCACTGCCTATTCAGCAGCCTTCCCCTACTCTGCCTCCAAGCCCACAGGCTGCAGCTGGCAGAGCCTACTGCAGATCTCGTTTTTCTGCCTGGCAATTCTTCTATAGACCTGAGCAGGGAAC
This sequence comes from Colobus angolensis palliatus, assembly GCF_000951035.1. Taxonomy (NCBI): domain Eukaryota; kingdom Metazoa; phylum Chordata; class Mammalia; order Primates; family Cercopithecidae; genus Colobus; species Colobus angolensis. The sequence continues at coordinate 627,535 of NW_012123487.1, forward strand.
CCATTTCTGCACAAGCTGGACCGGTCCCCATGTCCTTAGGGGCAGAGTACCACCCAGGAGGGCAGGAATGAAGCATACTAGAGTATCCAGCTACAGTTCCAGCCCCCAGCCATGGCACCTGGCCACCCACGGCCCAGCCAGAAGTGGAACCAATACCAAGATCTCACCACATATGCAAGCCTCCTTCCCCTACCAAGAGCACACAGGTAAGCTAAACAAGGTTGCCCTAAATACTCCCCCACACTTCCCATCCCCCGGAAGCTTTGTTTATTCAAGTTGATGGCAGTGAGGAGAGGCTGGTGAATGAGGTGATGAAGGTTACCTTCCCATCATTGCTGGCAGAAAATGGGGCAGCCACAACTTACAGTTCAAATGGAAAGAAATGTGTGATTTCTGAAATGCTGGAAGGAGTCCCTGCCTCCCAAATGTATTTCTCCGACAAAACCTCCAATACAGGCAGCCCAGGATGTCTTTGAAAGAGTTACCTCCTTCCTCTGTTTCTCTCTTTTACTCTGAATTCCTCACCACAAGGCCCCTGTTACAAAATGTACTTCCCTTTACAAGAACACCAGTCCAAGTCCTCTCTACAACCCCCAACTCTACCTCCCCCGTTCACAAAACCCACATATTTCCCCTGAGGCACAGAATAATGATCATTCATGAATTAAACCCCCAACTGAGGCCTGCGCTCCAGATGCAAATAGCTCAGAGCAACATAGTTCAAACTTGTTTATACCCTTTTCCCAGGAGGACAGATATATTCCATCCAGTCAAAGTTCTAGGCCTTGGCTTCAAGGACAAGCACCAAAGAATTGGTTTATGTTTCCACTTCTATCATGTCTTAAACTGGGATTCTTGGAAATTGACCCTGAGATGGAAAGTTGTCTGCTGAAGGTTTACTGGGGAGTACTGTTAAGATGTAGGGAAGTGAGGAAGGCAGGATCATGCAGAGGAAAAAACTGACCCACAATGTGGTTGCAACACAGATTTCAGACTATCCAATGGGAGACTCTCATGCTGGGATGGCCCCTGAGAGTCGTCCCAAATTGAAATAAGAGGGCAGGCCTTTTATACCCACATTAGCCAGTTATTGGCCATCGGCTGTCTTGTAGGAAAGGGTGCACACCTTGGATGAGGCAGTTCTCTGGAACTGTAAAGCAGTTTCCACTGAGGGACAGAGCCATGAGCCATTATCAGCAAATATTCCCAGGAGCTAGGAATGGATCCATCTGTTCTGAAGAGAGATCTGAATGGAGCAGAACAGTATCAGTTGCAACCTACCCCTTACAAATTCAGATCCACTTGCTTTTTATAGCAAACCCGCCCCCATCATAGGAACAGTTTTTCCAATATTCTGGTTGATCTTGTTTTCGGAGGAAAAAAAAAAACTTATAAGACAAAGACTTACAAAAGAAAATTCTTGTTGCTACAGTTGGTCTCAAGGCTGTAACTGATACTTATCATTCTCTTCCACCACATTTCTTCTAGATTCCTTTCACTCTTGGCTAGAACTTCTGTTAGTCCACATGGTAGATCTGGTGGGATGACCCAGGCCTTTCTCTCTGGGGGTTCCCAGCTCCTGATTCTCATGTCATTCTCAAGCAGTAGTGGCTTCACTTTTCTTTCCTTTTTTTTTTTTTTTTTTTAATTAAAACCAGGTAAGTTATTCCAGCAGATCACATAGGAGTCAAATATTTTCTCCCTCACCCTCTGTGTATAGTAGTAGCCTTCCCTATTCCTAACAATGAGGATCAATTACTCATAACCGAATGGAATTTCTTTACTTGGCTGCTGGTCTCTTGGCACAAGAAGCCCAAAGTGACTAGGTAGCAGCCACAGTTTAAAAGTCAAAGGGGCACAGCCAGTGGCAGAAGCATCCTTCCTCTGAGAACCAGGACTTCCCACAGAGCCTAGAGTGGTGGGAAAGGGAAGGAGCAATTCCCCACGTGAGTCCCCAAGGGTGATGGCAAGGGACACTACTACTTCTCCCATGGTTTCCAGACCTATACATTCTACCTGTTGAAAAACACCATACAATGGCCATTGGGTGTCCTGCTCCCATCTTAAAAATGGAATGCTGATGGGCTGACTTTGCTTTATGACTTTGGGGGTTAGACGTAAACTGCTCATAATGTACAAGTCATTTGATGTCCCATGGTCAGATATGCAATCTATACCAAGGTCCAGCAGTATGCTAGGCATTGCTTGCTGAGTAGTGTATATAGTACTTCTCTGCTGCTGATGAAATGGCCTAGCTTCAAAGTCCTAGGAGTCCACATTGATATTTTCCTATTGATGATTCCCATAAATACCACACAGTTGTTGGTTTGTTTTTTTTTCTTTTACTACCATCAGTAGATCTAGTTCCATAGACATGGCCAGGCCATGTGGCCCAAGCAACAGAGCTGCTTCCTTCATAGCCTAGGTCTACTGCAGAGCTCTTTCTTCCTCTGGGCTCCACTTCAACCAGACAGACTTCTATGACCTCATGTCAGTGGGTAGGAATGGTACAAAATATGCTGCCCCCAGAACATGAAGCACTGTGCTTCTTTTTTTGTGAGTGAGAAATGCAAGTTGCAATAAATTTTCCTTTACTTGAAGAATATGTCCCAGCATGGCATACACCATTGAACCCTAAAAGCTTCATTAATGAGACAGACCCCTGAATCTTCACAGAGTTTATTTCCCATACTCTGGAGGACATACGACTTATCAACATCTCCAATGTGCCTGCCACTTTCTGTTCATCTGATCTGACTAACATAGCATGATCAATATCGTAGACTATTGTGATATTCTAAGGAATATTTAGATGGTTCCTATCCCTTCAGATTATACAGGACAAGGAAGAAAAGTTAATATAGCCCTGAAACAAAATTATAAATGACTATTCTTATGTGTTATACTAAATATAAACTGTATTTTCTAATAAAAATGGAAGACACATTTGTCAATTTGTCAGATTAATGACCACATACCTAGCCCAAGGCTGTGTTAATCTGCTCCAGGAAAAAAAAAAAAAAAACCCTCACCTACAGCTCAGGACTTCAATTGAGGATGTTACTTGGTCAAGTTTAGAGTACCCACTATCATCTGCCATGATCCAACTGGTTTGGGGAGAGCTATATTGGAGAATAAAACAGGGATATGACCAGTCCTGCCTTCTGTAGTTCTTTGACGTCAGAGATGCAGTATTGTTTCTGATTCATTCTTAGTTCGAAGAGAGAGGAGGCACTGGCAGAGACTTCTACTTGGCTTCTTCCACTAAGATAACTCTTACCCTTCAGGTCAAGGGGATTTTGCCAACTCCCAAGTAAGTCCATTCCAGTTTCATATTCAGGGACTAGGAAAATGACCAGCAAGTAGGTCTAAATCCAGAGGAACCGCTGTAATCTAAGTCTGTACCAGGATTTCTTTACTATCTGGCCCTGATAACCTTTACTTTAAAAGGGGGACTAGGCTGGCACTTAGGGTTCCTGATATTACTATAAGTCCAGACTCTCTAACAATCATCAAAATAGTTTGTTATTTCTCTTTCCCCAATGCACAATTATCTGAGTAAATGGGTCCTTTGTGAAAAAAAATCTAGGGAATTACTACTGACTACACTTATCACACTAGAGTCCTTCTTCACAGGGCCCAGCCCAGATTCCATCAATGGGTATGGAACTGAGAAATAGTTCAGGCCTAGAAACTTGACAAGATATCACAAGTTTTTATTGAGATGACAACCATGAGCCTCTTAATTCTTGATTTCTTTTGATTTGTATAAACTAAGTAATATCCTTGTTGGCTGTCCTTCCAACTTCCTTCTAGGAGTACCATGTTCCATGGTCTACTAACAAGTCCCTTATCTTTCTATAGACTGGTCTCATGGTGTTCTTCTGGCTTTGACTTCTCATTGTAATCATTCACCCCACTCCTTGATGCAGCCACCTGGCCTCTCTCCCTTCAGTAGCCTAGCATCCCTATCATCAGGGAGTCCTGTTCTATTACAACATCTCCTTCCATCATTCCTGGCCTACAGCAGCCAATCTCTATTGAGATTCTTATCAATGCTGGTGCCCCTCTGGGATTCCCTGTAGAACTTAGTCAACCAGTGGGTTTTCTGGTCTTACACAGTGTATCTACTCTAGCATGCCCACTTTTTTGGGTCTTTTTATTCCTCCCTCTGTCATTTGTCATATCCTCTACTTCACTTAGTGTAGGTGGACCTTCACTTTCTCCAAGTTTCTAAGAGTCATTTTGGAAGCATCTTAGTACCATCTCTTGGAATCCTTGCTAGTGTATTAAATTATGTATTATAGAATTCCATATTGGTAAACTCTCTCCCATCCAAATTTATGACCCACTTATTCTTTAGGCTCCAGTCCCAGGCATAGTCTCCCAGTTTCTGCTAGTACATGTTGACCAGGACCTGTGGCTACTTTGTGGTATGGTCCCACTCCTCCCTCAGCAGGTCCAGCTCCTCCCCAGCCTGGTTATATCATAACTCGACCCTCATTTTTTGTTGAATGGCAAGAAAAGGAAAGAAAAGAGAAAGAGGGGGCATGGAGAGGTAGATGCTGAGAGAGCAAGACATTATCTTATAAGTCATCGGCTTCACTTGAGCCCTCCTCATGAACTTCAAACAAACAAAGGGGAACAGTTATTTTCTAACAAGGGGGATGTGCCACTTCTGCAGGCCCAGCAAGTTTGGAAGAACCTGAGAGTTCAAAATTCTAAAGTGCATCAACTCAGATATTCCTGTCACACGAGGTATCTCCCTCTCCTTCTCTGTAAGGTCCTCAACTTTAGCAGAGGAGACCTGCCAAGGCTTAAGAATTCAACCCTCTCTGAAGATCCACTACTCTTAAGAATAAGTTCTCCACTCTGTCTTCCCTCTAACTGTAGATTAGGGTTTTCTTAAACACTACCAAGGAGACCTCTGACTTTCATATTTTGAAATGGTTGATTAATCACCCTGAGCCTGCTATTGCTGCTCTTCAAGGAATTAATGGCACTTAGCAACAGTCACCCAATGCCACAGTCCTTAAAGTTACCACTTTCTTCACACCCCTCAATAGCCAATAATATTGCACCAGCCCCCGTTCCACCAGTATCCCATTTCAGCTCACTTCTAGTGAAAGTTTTAACAATTGCAATGCCTCAGTCTGCTAGGGACTATCCCACCAGGGATAGATATTGCCAGCCATCACTGGCTATAAATGGTGAATAAATGGTGACTCATATCCAAAATTCCATTTTAGAGTCAGCATTCTAGGGCCACACCTAGTACTAGCTATACTAGATTGTGTTGCCCAGAAATAATCTCTAATATGGAGAATTGCATGCTGAATGTTTATCGGGTTGTGGATATTTTACAGGAGATAAGCCTATAAAGAATAAACAAGGAATGTGAGATTGGGAAGAGACCTCACAATACTTTGGGGAGCTAGAATGATCCTTGAAAGTCACCCCAAATTGAGTCAAGAATCCCAGACTTTTGAATCTCCACATCAAGAAGTCATTGATCATGGGCTGCTCTCAGGAGAGGGATGATGGACATAACTTTGGGTAGTTGCCTTCTGTAGGGGAAGGGGGAATTCCCAGTAATAAGTACAGCTGTGAATAGTCATATTGCCAGGATTAGGATGGGTACATCAACCCTGGAGTAGAGATCTGCACACAGCACTACAGTATCTACTACACATGGATATCGCATATATCCAGGAGCAGTAAAAACATCCTAGGTCTCTTTTAGAAATGTATCTCCTGGCTCTCTCCTCCTTGCTCAACATCCCTCAGCCATATTAGCCTCGTGTCAACACCCTTGTTGATGCCTCTACCTGGAATTTCTCTTTCCCTCGGTCCTTATATGTCTGGCCCTTCCTCATCTGTCATGCCTCAGCCTAAGTGTCATCCTCTCAGTGGCCTTTCTTGACCCCCCTACGCAAAGTGGGTTTGCTCTCACACCCACCATTATTCTTTATTATAACACTTTGTATAGTTCCTACTTTGCACTTATCATAATCTGTAAATCTCTGGTATATTTGTTTGCTTATGTATTTATTGTCTGTGTCTCCCTCCAGAATATAAGCTCCAATAGGCTAGGAACCACATCTGGTTACCACTCATCATGGTATCCCTAGTTGCTGGAACCTAGTAGATGGGAGTTCCATACAAATTTGTTGAGTGAATGAATTGAGGAAGAGAAGTCACAAGTTTAACAGATGAAGAAAAATTAGTCATTGACACGAGCAATAGGGCTATAGAAAGCAACTGCCAGGTGTTGAAGCTCCTCTAGGTATATGTGGAACTGTCTAAAGGACAATGGTACGACAGGTGAAGTTTGATTCTAGCACCTCTGCTTCTCATTCCTACCTGTCATTTATACCCCTATGTGGCCAGATAGCCCAGAAAAGCCTAAGCTAGGAGCCCAGTCTACTTTCGTCTACACCAGTGGAGGCCATGAGCCAGAAAAACATTGGTCCTAATGTTACTGGGATCTTGTTTGTACTCACTAGCTGGTGAGGTCTGGCTAAATCAGAGTGCTTTAGGACAAATTTGAGCCAATGTTTTTCCCAAGGGTAGTTTTCATTTTCAGCCCAATGTCTAATTATGAAAAAAAAGGGGTATCTCCCTCATTAAAACAAAACCTAGGATGATATATGCTTGGGAAGATATAGAAGTCACCTTTAGATCACAGGACAGTTTGCAGGGCCCATTGGCTCAGATCTTTTTCAGAATTAGATCAAACCCAGAAGACAAACCTTAAGAGGCCTGCTAGTTAGCCATTAACTAGCCATCTGACCTGCTGAGTAATCACTTAACCTCTCCAGGGTACAGTCTCTTTGTGTGTAAAGTGACAGTTAAGATGGATGTGGTGAAAAGAGTTTTGGATTGGGACCGAGCATGATCCTGGCCCTACCAAATTCCTGTGTGATCTTGCACAGGTACCTACCTCATCATTCTCAGCTTCAATTTCCAATCTGTGAATGCAAAGCTGGATATGATATCCTCTCAGATTCTTCCTTGTTCAGATGGTCATTATTCTTTTCATGTATGTCCTCAACCCTAAAGCAAGTGAGCCCAAGACTTCCAAAAATGGAGGTAGTTTTTATGCCAACAACTTTCTTACGGAAAGTTTTAGGTGAAAGAGAACCAGCTTGTAAAACAGATGACTGAGCATTTCTCAAAATAAACATTTGCCAAAGCTAAGTTAGACAGGGAATTGCCTGGAGTTATGAGCTTCAAATACGACATTAAAAGTCTTAATGGAGTTGGAGATTCATTTGGAGATTTAGTATTTATTATTATCCCCCACTGATTCTATTTTCCACTCCAGATTCAATGCAAGTGCTATTTTTACCAGCATATTCATTACATTCATTGAATGGCATGAACGCATCTTGTCGAATTACACAGAAATATCCTGAAGTTGCTTTTAGAAACTGCTATTTTTATTCTGTAGGGTTAATTGAACCTGCTGCTATATATCTAATTTATGCAAAACACAAAGACAGCAAGTTGCTAAACAATAGTGTATTTGGTGCATAATATTAGGAATCAGTCCCTCTAATGTTATGAAATATAGGCTAACAAAATGATCTTTCTCCCCTAAATGGAATAGCTGAACTTTATTTATAGTTGTATATTATATCTATTTAGATCTATGTGAGCTGATAAATATGGTGAGATGCAGCAATTTTCTCTACTAGCATTGACAGATAAAGTTACTTAAGTCAATATTTTGGTAATTTAAGCATTGATAACAAGCTCTTGAATATATTAATGATGATCCATTTCACTACACATCATTATCTGGATCAATTTATCTATCCCCTCTTTATATAGATTTAACTCGCTCGACTTCCATTCACAGATGTAAAGTATCATCAGTACACATTACTTTTTAGTACGCCTTCCCTCAAATATTGATTTTTAATTTTTTTGTCAAATAGAATGTGTGCTCTCATTTTTTGCTACCAGGATACACACACATACATACTCACACATCGTGGGGAAAGCTATCACGTTCTATATAATCTCCCTAAAATATAGGCGCTCTTATGTATGACCATCAGTTATTTTTTAAAGTTATTTCTGTTTCAAGAAACAGAAGCTGATTCTGACATGTTTAAGGAAAGGTGGGAAAGAAAAGATGTTTATTGGAAGGATCCCAGGTTATCAGCCAGAATCAAAGGAGAATTGAATAAGCAGGACTCATAAAGCACAGGCACCTCAAGGGGCTCTGCTGACCCCCAGCAGGAGATAAATAACTCAGAAGTGCTCAGTATTTACTGTGTAACTGGCACTGCTATACACATTTTAAAGGTGTTTTCTCATTTAGTCCTCAAATCAATGTCATGAGGTAGGTACCACTATCTCCATTTGACAGATGAGAAAACTGGGGAAAGGGAAATCAATAACTTGCTCCAAGTTACAGAGTTGATGAGTGTTGGGAGCCAAGACTCCAAGCGACCTTCTTTTTAGAGCACAGACTCCATGCTTTTTTAGAGTGTAGCTACAAAGTGACGGTTGCATCTGCTGCCATTCTCCAGGTGTCACCACTTCAGATTTCAGATTCGTAGGCAGGAGTGGGCAGGAGACCCTCCCTCAACAGGGAGGAAGCGCCGTACCATACAACCATGGCCTATGGGATCAATCCCCTGTGTCACAAGCTTTGCATAAATTAGATATATAGCAGCAGGTTCAATTAACTCTGCAGAATAAAAACAGCAATATCTAAAAGCAAGTTCAGGATATTTCTGTGTAATTCTACAAGATGCCTTCATGCCATTCAATGAATGTAATCAATATGGTGATAAAAATCCCCCTGTGTCTCTTCCCAGAGAAAGAGAAGTCCTTGTAAGCCAGGCAGCCCAAACAAATGGCATCTATTGCATCATCTCAGTGGGAAAACACTGAGCCTGGCCTCCAAACACCCTGGTTCTGGTCCATGCCCTGGTGCAAATAATGTAACTTTAGAAAAGCTTAATCAATCAGGGTGTCAGTTACTCCATTTGTAAAGTTAGGCAACTGGGTTAAACTTACCCTATTATTTCTACCTCTAATATTCCACTGTATTTAATAAAAACATGAGCTTTATATTCTTAGGAGGCATCTCCTTCAGCTGCCATGCACTTGGAAATTCTAATCTACACAGTTTCCTCCCCTCCAAAGCAAATCTCCAAAGTCTTTAAGAAGTTGGTCACAAGAGGCTAGGCAAGGTGGCTCATGCCTGTAATCCCAGCATTTTGGGAGGCCAAAGCAGGTGGATCACCTGAGGTCACGAGTTCAAGACCAGCCTGACCAATATGGTGAAATCCCGTCTCTACTAAAAGTACAAAAATTAGCTGGATGCAGTAGTAGGTGCCTGTAATCCCAGCTACTCGGGAGGCTGAGACAGGAGAATCGCTTGAACCCGGGAGGCAGAGGTTGCAGTGAGCTGAGATCACACCACCGCACTCCAGCCTGGGCCACAGAGCAAGACTCCATCTGAAGGAAACAAAAAAAAACAAAAAAGGAAAAAAGAAATTGGTCACAAGAGCCTCTCACCTTGGGTGAAACTCCTATTTCTGTATTCATCAAGGCCAGAAGTGCTGCATGGAGTTTGTAGCAACAGGAAGTCATCCTAGAAAGCCATTCCCAGTGTGCCATCTAGCCCTCCCTCCACAGGCAGAGATGTCCTAGCAGGATTCTGGCCTGAACGTGAATAAAATACAGATTTTATTACCTCTTGTCTGTATCTAGTAGCCCCACATAACCACTGAAATCAGTCTCTCCTTGACCATTTTTCTATATCTTATCAGAAAGGGAATGGTCAAAGGTCAAAGGGTCAGAGACTTAAAGGCAGCTGACTGGGAAGTTTAGTAGGACTGTGCAGCTAAGCTGTTAAAGGCTTTGGATTTAAAGTTTGAACACCTGAATGCAAGTGTTTGCCCTAATTCCCAATCTTTCTAATTCCACATAACCGATTAAATTACCAAATACAATGCCACTCTAAATATGCAATGATTCATCATTTCCAAATACAAGATTTTTATTCTGACCTGTACATTTTTAAGAATTGTGGTGTTCGTAGGCAGAACAGTGGCTACCAAAAATATCAGGTCCTAATCCCTGAAAACTGTAAATGTTGCCTTACATGGCAAAGACTTCACAGATGTGATTAAGTCAACGATCGTGAGATCCATGTGGTTTTCTGAATTATCCAAGTGAAACCTAAGTGCCATCACAAGTGTCTTCAGAAAAGGGAGGCAGACAGAGATTTGGTACACATGGAGAAAGCGATGTGAAGGAGGAGGAGAGAGAGACTTGAAGATGCTTGCCTTAAAGATTGGAGTGATATAACCACAAGCCAAAGAATGACAGCAGCCCCCAAAAACTGAAGAAACAAGGAATATCTTCTCCTCTAGAGCCTCTGGAGAGAGCACAGCTCTGCCAGCATCTTGGTTTCAGTCTAGCCACAGTGATTTTGAACTTCTGACCTCCAGAACTTGGAGAGAATAAATTTCTGTTGTTTTAAGCCATCAAGGTTGTAGTAATTTGTTATAGTAGACTTCAGAAACTAATAAGCGGTACATTAGATTATTGTTCGAAAGCTTTTCACCTCATCCCTCCCCCCATAGACCCTGCCCACTGATGCAGAGCTTGGCCATGAGACTGACTGTCATCTCAAGGCAAATAGAAACTGTGTCTCTGTCCCTTCGCTTTGGACTCACCCCCATCACTTGCCAGCCAATGGCATGTTAGTGAATGGGACACAGGCAGAGGCTTGAGCTGTAAACTGTGCTTGCCTAGTTGGGCTTTATCTTACAAGCATATTACATAGTTGGACTTCATCTTATATGCTTCTGCCATTGCCAGGGAAGAAAATGCCTGGGCAGCTTGCTTGTTTCAGAAGAATCAGAGCACCTGACACCAACTTGAACAGAGCCCACAGCCTGGAGCCTGGCCCAGAATGCCTAGACCAGCCCAGGGCAACCCCAGGAGGCCTGCACACACACACACACACACACACACACACACACACACACACGAGTGATAAATGCATGCCTGTTACTTATACTACTGAGATTTTACAGCTGCTTGTTATGGTTGGAATATGGTTGAACATGGTGGAGATACGGTTAAAATCATTAGATCTAGTTATAATATTTTATTTAGTTATACACATATACTTTAAGATTTATAAAAAATTATACAACACTGTCTTTTCAATTCTCACACTTCATCAAACAATTGTATTAAAATGTTCACAAACAATTCAGATAGCAGCGTGTTTATATTACATAGTTTTCCAGAGCACACCATCTTCACTCCCATCTAGGTTGTGTATGAAATTGAACTGGTAAGTGTTGCACTGGATATTTTATCCCAATGCACAAGTACCCAGTCTCATAACTGTAGAACAGGATGTGTTATCATTCATCAAAATTCCTAGAACGTAATATCTATTGCTTTTTCAAGTGGTCTTTAAAAGGCTGGTTGATAATGGCATCCAATGCTTGTAATTATCAGGCCATCACCTCAGGATTAATTAATAAATTGCACTAAATTTTTTGCCTCCTTCTTTTTTAACCTCTGAGTTAGGTGATTACCTAGCATTCATCAAAATCATTTCAAGATAATGTGTCTTTTTCAAACTGCTCTCTACCAGTCAGTGACATGATCTTTTTTCAATTACTTGGTGAGTTTGTCACAAAGTTCAGTTGAGGATCCGTAGCAATGGTTCATATGGTCAACTGCTTTTTAAAATATGCAGAAGTAAGATATTTTAGTTGCTCTGTGTTAAGATTAGTAAGGCTTTCTGTTCACATTTACTATCCATTCAGCTTTCTCACTGTGCCAGGTGTTAGAGTGGCCACAGCCATTTTAGAAATCAAGCTAAAAGGAAGTTGAGTTGGGGCACATTTCGTTTGAGTGCAGTGGGTGTATTTTGGTGGTTCACAGTGACTTCTGTGCATAGTGAAGTTACTGTTGACTGTCCTGGTGTAGGAACACCCCTACCACCCACTGTGCCCACTTATCTGGCACTAGGACCAGGGCCAAAGGCCATATCAAAATATTCAGAGATCTTCTGGCACCCGGGAGGGAAGTACGTGGGTATTAGAGAAGAAACATTATTTGAAATGTGTGGAACCAGAAACCAGTCTGTGAAACATTCTTCCAATCATCAGAGATTTACAATTGTAAGTAGAAGATTTGGTTCTTATTAATGCCTAATAAGAACAGAAGTTCTCTCTTACTGGGGAAATACACTCAATAATGTAGCATATATAATTATAAATGCACCATTGATTTTTTTTCTTTTTGATGGGAAACATGTGAAATAAATTTATCAGAATTATTGGATCTACTGGGAAAAAAAACCCATAGCAGCACCACAAACTGAGTACATCGCCTGTAACAGCTCAATTACAAATGAAACTTGCTAGCGGTTTTCTCAAATCCGACAACCAACCTGAATGTAAATGACATTACCAAGAACAAATTGTGAAGTTCAAAGGAACTTTACTCAACTATTTATAATGTTTTTAAGTTCCAACAAACTGAATTATCTTTATGTTCTTGTTATGGAAAACAATATTATAAAATCATTGACATATGAAAACATGCTTTTGCTTCTAGATTTTGTGGTGCTTGTGATATTGATCGGCTTGTTAAAAATAGATTGCTTCCTTTATCATTCTAAATAACTGTTCACCTTTGGACAAATTTTGTATTCTTTTTCTTCAAATGCATCCATGAAATTTGATTCCCAAAGGTATATTAAACTCAGAGTAATCATCACAACGGGGTTTGAGTCTGAACGTAGCTCTCGGCTCCACCCAATCCTTGGTGCTCTTGGCAGGGGCACACTCTGCTGTGTGTATCACAGATGTGCTTCACCCACCAACTCTCCTTTCTTTCCGTTTACTCAAATGCATCAAAGACCCAGTAGCTTCACAATGAAAGTGTCTAAAGCAGAGAGGCAGTAGAAGAGGAGGAAGGAAAGATTTATTAAGCTCTACTATCAGAGTTCAAATCCTGACTCTTCAATTTTCTAGCTATGTAATTGTGGGTAAATTACTTAATCTCTGGGAATGATTGTAGTACCTCCATCAAGAGGCCTTTGTATTAAAAGAGTTAATTTGTGTAGAGGGTTTAAATCAATACCTAGTACGCGGTGATAAACTCCCACTCAAGGTTAGCTCTTATTATTGTCATAGTTATTCCCACCTGCCAGGCCCTGTGTTCAATGCCAGCATAAGCAGCCTTATCATTTCCATGTTGCAAAAGAAGATGTAGGTTTCACAGAGTTTCACCATTTGCTCAAAATTATATCACATAGCTGATATGAATTAAAGAGGGAAAATTCTGATCCATGAATATCCATCTGAGTCCACCCTCCCTGTTTCCATTATACCCAAGACCTCAAAAATTGATTTTGTTTTCACATCACAGAAATGAAAAAGATGGATTATGTTGGGGCTAAAAGAAATTGTTGACATAATTGCTATGAGGAAAATAATAATTGATGGTTGGGCTGTAGAAAGGCTTATTTGTTGTAAATAAACAGAATATCAAAAAATGTTAAAGAAAATGTGAGTATATGCAATACTTGTTATTTCAAACCATTTACAAATCTAAAGCTATTTAATTTAGAAACATAAAAGCACATTTTCTATGAATTGGTTTGCTCTTAAAATTAGTCTGTTAGATTAAATGCAAAAGCATTTTTATTCAGACAATTCCAACAAATTTTCCAATTGTGCTACCTCTGAGTTGTTTTTTATTTTTGTTACAAATGGAGCTATAAGCTGCAGAACTTTAGGGAATCCAGCAATGCTTTTTTTTTTTTTTTTGCCAATGTATAAGGAGACAAACAGTTGAGAACAGAAGAACACAACCACACTAATAAAATAAAGAGCTATTATGTTATGTGGAGAAGGTTTTCTTTACAGTGAGGGGTAGAGACAAAAAGCACTCATTTTCAGAAAAAGAATTCAGAGGAAAAAAGGAAAAGCCCCTTCTTCTTCCAGGCTCCCCAATGGGCTGAACACAATAGTCAAGTTATTTGTGCTTTTGATGATTTTTTTAAAGAGAATTTTTTAGTCTCTACACAAAATCCTGAAATCCTTACCCATTCTTGAAACCCATACTGGTAAATATTATCATCATAGACATATACTACTCTCCCATAGTAAAGAGATTTGTCAACCCACAAACCTGGACCAGAAGCTACACCTGATGTCTCACAGGCAGCATCTTGTCCCTGGGTGGATTTCTTTTGGCCTACACAGGATGCTAATACTTTCTTGCATGTACGGCCAATATTAAAATCGAGATATTTCACATTAAGGTCTGGAATGTTAGCTTTTCTTTAAAAACTAGAACTTCTGTACATGTCTTACCCTGCAGCAAAAATCAGCATGCACTGAAGGATAGCTGTGCTGCTTACACAAAGCACGCATTTCACAGGCTGCCACAAACCCCACCGCTCCCTCATGGCTCCCTGACAGTGAAGCCAAGTCAAGCATTAGCTGTTACTTATCATCATTCTCGAGCTCCTTTACTTCTTATACTATGGTAACAGTTCTTGAATATTTGGTCTCAGGATCTCTTTATATTCTTCAAAATTATTAAGCACCCAAAAAGCTTCTGTTTGTGTGTGTGATATCTACATTCACTATATTAAAAATTAAAACTGAGAAAATGTTAAGATACAAACACATTTCATGTTAAAAGGCAACAAATATTTTTTAGGAAAAATTACTATTTTCAAAAACAAAAGATTATGAGAAGAAATACATTGTTTTCTATTTTGGAAAGTCCCTTTTAATGTCTAGCTTGGTCGAATGAGCTGGATTGTCCTATCTGTTTCTACATCCAATCTGCTATGATATGTTGTTTTGGTCCAAACATAAAGAAAACCTGGCCTCAAACAGTTGTATGAGGATAAGCAGTGAAAAACAAAAAAAAAAAAACGGAGAAATGTTTTAATAGCCTTTTCAGATAATTATAGGTATTTTTCTTTGATATTACATTGAAACTCAGTTAGTGATAACTTAAATGTTGGTTGCAATGTGGAATCTGAAACCATATCAAGTAATTCATTATACTCTGTTACATTAAAATCCACTGCTAGTTTACACTTTGAATGTATCTTCTATCAGTTAGGCCAGTCAATTCTTGTTTCTAATGCAAATTCCTCTGGGAGCATTAAGTGTTAGTAATCTTTTCTGAAAGTATTAAATTATAACAATTACTAGCTCAGCCAGTTGTACCAAAGTAATGTAACTGTTCCAATCAGAGTAATAAAAAAGGAAAGAATGAATTGCAGCATTGGCTATTGGAGAAAAAAATCAAGAAAGAAAACTATGACAATGCTAGGTGTTTTTATATCCTATCTTAGTTAACCTTCTCAACACTCAGTGAGGTAGGTCTTACTAGCCCTCCTCTACAGGTAAGGACACTGAAGATGAGACAGAATAACTGACTCACCTAAGTCTGTAGATCATAAAGCCCACCCTATCTCCTGTAGACGAGGGGTTGGCAAACTACAACCCACAAGCCAAATCCCCAGTGCACTGCCTGCTTTTGTAAATAAAGTTTTATTGGATCCCAGCCATGCCCATTTTTGTACTTATTACCTGTGACTACTTTCATGGTACAATAGCCTGAGAGATTGTGAAAGAGACCATATGGTCTGCAAAGCTGGAAATATTTACTATCTAGATCTTTGCAGAAACAGTTTGCTAATAGCTCTAGAGCAGTGTTTTCAGCAGTTGTGCTGTTGTGATTTTTATTGTTATGATTTCTTTTTAACTTGGTCTTGTGGACTCTATTTCTTGAGCATGACTGCAAGCCAAGATAGCCACTCTGTAGGTGAGCTGATAGGGGAAAGTTACATTCGGGTGTCGGATGAGACACAATCAGGAAGTGAACAAAAATTAATAAAACAAAAGAAATTTATTACTCACAAGTCTCAGACAGGTTATAGGTGCCCACAGTGGGAGTCTGGAGGCAGCAGGGAATTCAACCAGTAGGGATAAGTGGAGGAAAAAAGAGAAGACAGAGGGGGAGAGAGGGGAGGGGGAGGGAGGGAAGAGGAAGAGAGCGAAAACCTGTGAAATTATCCCTTTATTGAGCTCCACGGGTATTATTATCCTTAAGGCTTTCCTGTGAGGCTCATTGATTAGCTAATTTACAGAAAACCTCTGTGAAGGCAGGGAACTTATTTACATAAACCTGGTGGTGTGGACCATTAGGTTTTAGTGTGGTGTATTAGTCCATTCTCATGCTGCTAATAAAGACATACCTGAGACTGGGTAATTTATAAAGGAAAGAAGTTTAATTTACTCAGAGTTCTGCAGGGCTGGGGAGGCCTCAGGAAACTTACAATCATGTGGAAGGGGAAGCAAACATGTCCTTCTTCACTTGACGGCAGCAAGGAAAAGTGCCAAGCAAAAGTGGGGAAAGCCCCTTCTAAAACCATCAGATATCATGAGAACTCACTCACCATCACAAGAACAGCAGCATGAGGGTAAACGCCCCCATGATTCAGTTACCCCCACTGGGTCCCTCCCGTGACACTCGGGGATTATGAGAACTACAATTCAAGATGAGATTTGGGTAGGGACACAGCCAAACCATATCATGCAGTCAGCAGCTGTGGGATGTGTTAGGTTTCGGAGTGGTGAGACAAGGAACAAGTGGGCCATATCACAAACAGGAAGAAGGGATGTTTTAACTAGGCCAAGGATGATAACTTACATCAAGCCTGTATAACTAAATAACTTCTGTCAGTCCTAAAAATGGATACCAAGGCAGCAATAATATTAAACAAATGTATGCCAGCAATTTTCTCAGATAAAACTTTTATCAGGATGTTCAACAAACACAATAGATAAATAGCCAAATATTGGTAGCACTGTATTTTATAAATTCAAATGTATATAACATTTACTTATTGGTAATTCAATCAACATTTTGGAAAGGTAGCTTTGAGTAACACAACATTTTAAAATTAGGAGTTTATAGAGCTTAATAGCAGTCTCATGTCAACATTGATGTACAGTTAATACTTCTATTTAGCTTATTTTCAGGATATCTTAAACTGACCCAGAAGCTTGAAGAAGACCGCTAGGAAACATTTGCTTTCCAAGTTAAATCTCCAACAATATCACCATTTCTACTTATAGCCATAAAATTCAGACATGAAGATAATTAACAAGTAATAAGTATTTATTGAATGAGCAGATGGAAGAATTATCACAATGTGATACAATTATGATTTCACTATTATTGTACAACACACTTTTAATTCAATGAGCATCACTACTTGCTCACAATGAACTTGGGTGCCACACCTAAGTGTGGATAAGATTTATAGGTCCCTGTCTTCAGGGAGTTTAGAATCTAGTAAAAGATGCAGATGTGCCAGGGCTTGCCGGGGTCTAACCGAGCGAGGAGCACACATGCTACAATCATGCACTTGTTTCTACAACTTTGTATGAACAAAAATTTAAACCTGAGCACTCACAAAATGATGTCAAGAGAGGAGCTAGAGAAATGGCAGACAAGACACTAAAGATGAGAAAAGAGAGATGAGAAGACATCAAAGATATATGCTTTTCACTTTGCATTTTTTTCCTTTGGCCTGAAGAGAAATGGAAAGGTTATCATCAGCAAATGCCTAGTATATAGCATATTTTTCTGGATTATTCTTATATATTATCATATTTAACTTCATAACAACCCTTTGAAATAGGAATTCATTTTGCTATTATATAAACTCAAAGACTGAAACTTGGGTCACTAATAAATTGAAGGACCAGAATTCAAAACACATCTTAAAAAAAAAAAAAAAAAACTATACAATCTAGGTTTTCTCCATTACCATACATGGTGTGCTCACCAGGGCTTTAAGATGCACAGGCTTAAGTTAGATAAGAAGCCATTTGGGAAGTACACAACTCTGCCTGAACTAATTTAGATAAGTCACCGGGAAAAATTCATCTAGTCATACCCAGTTCAGTTCTGACTCTCCAGTAAACCAATGTCTATGTATTCCTCCTCACCCTAGAGGGGAATAAAAGAAAGAACGAAGACAAGAGAGAGGCATTGTTCTTGCATTTGCCCCAATAGAAAGACCAGAAAGTGTAAAATCTTACCATGCATAAGCAATGGTTATATTTTAACATTTAAAATGAGCTCTTCTTTTCTCCCTTTCTGAGTACACTACTTTTGCCGTCATCCAACTTTGCAACCAGATTCTAATCTGCAAAGGGGATAATCCAAATTTGTTCATGGAAAAATGCATAGAACAATGTGAAATACCTTTTGCCACTGAAAAATAATATTCTGCAGCAAGCTAATGTCTTTGATGATACCAATCCTGCTTTCTGCCTCTAACATTCAAGAGTTAATTCAGGACAATACAATTCATTGAGTTATCTCAAGGTATAGAGTCATCACCTATGGTTGTGTATGTTGTACACGGCAGAAAGGTAACAACTCTGATTGGGTGACATTTACATTGTGGATCTCACAGCTTCACTTACCTATTATAAAAATGTCTGGTGTTAGCAATCAAGTGTCTTGTAATAGCAGAATCATTACAGTAGTCTCCTTATCTAGTTTTGCCTTCTGCAGTTTTAGTTACCAGAGGTCAAACAGTCTTAAAATAGGTGAGTACAGTAAGGTATTATGACAAAGACCACATTCACATACCTTGTATTATAGTACATTATTATCATTGTTCTGAGCCAATTTATAAATTAAACTTTATCATAGGTATGTATATATAGGGGAAAACATGGTATATCCAGGGTTGGTACTGTCTGCAGTTTTAGACATCCACTGGGGGTCTGGGAATGTTTCCCCCATGGGTAAGGGGAGATTACTACTCTATATGAGAATTTCTGAAGATGGGAAAGAAAGCATCTTGGCAGAGGACCGCTTTTGTTAATTTTCACAAAGGTGCTAAATGGGCTAGTAGCATTCATATGTATAGAATATTCCCTTTCTTTCTATGCGTCTTGGGCTTTGTATTAATTAGCTATGACTGCAATGATGCTAAGTAACAAACAACTGCAAAAAATTCAGTGATTAATGGCAGAGCTGCTGTTGTAGGTCACTGAATTTTAAAAGAGAGAGAGAGAGAAAGAAAGAGAGAGAAAGAAA